>NW_015388554.1:34314-61458 GCF_001527695.2 Protobothrops mucrosquamatus | reverse complement strand
GTTAAAGGGTGCCTGTCTTTTCCCACAATGATGCCACCCTGATAAAATATGCATTATGACATCTGTCAGCACTGCTAACATCAGATGTTTTGCATTGACAACAGATGAAAATGTAGCCATCTTTTTCCCTTTCGCTTTTAGAGTTAGATGATGCTGGGAGAGGGGGGATGTGAATGAGAGTCTAGCTAGACATAACAACACTAAACCTAGTGTGAGAATCAAGGTTATTGAGCCCAGAGCTGATAAAGAATTGGCAGGGCTGGAGAACTGGAGAGGAAGCCCACCGTCAAGCTAATTGGGGAATGTGATTTATGACTGTTAATTGGATGAGGGAATTATGCTTTGATACTATGTGCCCAGGGGAGGGGAATTCAGTTTTTGGCTTCGATTATGTAAGTGCCGATATTATGCTACTCGAATAAAAAAATATTTAGGTAATCAATGCCTCGAAGTTCTTTTGAAGAGTTTCATCTGTCGGAACCATGACAACATCATCATGCAAGCTCCGCCTTTTGAATTTGCATTGTGAGATAGTCCACACCATGTAACAGGTCGAGTTTGCATTGGTCATTCCACCAAATGGGCCCAGGCATATCCCCCCCCATTCTGGAGACCCCATACCATCACCAACCAGCCCCCAGCAGCCCATAAGAAGGTGAAATGTGCCTCTCCCAGGGAACTACCCCCTTGAAACTTCCTGGAAGAAGAACAGGAGAAAAAGTGGTCTCATGGTTTTTTTTTTAAAGTTTTAGCTACTACTCATATTTCTAGAGTGAGAAAAAAATTCTTAAGAGGTGATGCAATTTTTGTTAAGGTTTCTAAAATTCTGGGACCAAGCTGGTGTCATTTACAAGGGATCCCAAGCATTAGAACCGTGGTGGTGCAGTGGTTAAATGTGGTATCGAAGGCTGACTCTGCCTACTGCCAGGAGTTCGATTCTGACTGGCTCAAGGTGGACTCAGCCTTCCTTCCTTCTGAGGTCGGTAAAATGAGGACCCAGATTGTTGGGGACAATATTCTACTTTTGTAAACCATTTAGAGAGGGCTGTAAAAGCACTATGAAGCGGTATATAAGTCTAGGTCAGTGGTGGCGAACCTATGGCACACGTGCCAGAGGTGGCACTCAGAGCCCTCTCTTTGGGCACGCGTGCCATCGCCCCAGCCCCACCTCTCTCCACGGCCCCCTCCCCTCCGGCAGCCCCCCTGGAGGAGAGTCGTCCCCAGGCATGGCCTACACAAAGCAGTGCAGCCAAGGACATAGCCGGGCAGCAGGGACAAGACTCGGCCCTCGCGCCCCATAGCATGCAGATGATGCTGCGGAGTGTGGGTGGAGGGCATGGCTGCCATGGCGCTGAAGGGCTGCCTGGGCAATCTGCTACAGCGGGCCATTGAGGCGGTGCGTGGCCCTGTGGGTGGGCAGAGCAGGGGGCGGGCGGGGGTGGAGTAGGCAGGGCAGGAGGCAGAGTGGGGGTGAGGGGTGGGTTTGGGGCACTCGGTTTCTAAAAGGTTCACCATCACTCGTCTAGGTGTTATTGGTAAGAGGAAGGAAGGAAGGAAGGAAGGAAGGAAGGAAGGAAGGAAGGAAGGAAGGAAGGAAGGTATACAAGTCTTAGTGCTAGTGCTAGTGCTATTCCCATCCGTTTACTAGCTCTCCAGTGATGGAATTTTCCAACCTGACACAGGATAGTTTTTACATTCATATGCTATCCTGGTTCGTTAGGAACTCAGCTCCTGAACTGACACGGCCCTTGCTCTAAGGTCATCCTTTGTTAATGAGTTCCCTGCACACCTTGCTTGAATTACAAGTCTGGAGGTTTTTTTTTTTCACTTGTGGGTTCTCTGGCTTCCTTATCTCCAGAGGCAAGGCATTGTGTGAACCAAATTTCTTGGTTTATTTGTTTTTGCAAGGGTGGCTTATCTGGATAACCTTTATGTTGCTTTACATGCATAGTTATCCATAAAGATAATCCTCCAAAGATTGTCCAAAGTGCATAAATATGTCTTTCCTGATGCTCCCTGGTCAGTTATAAACATCTGGTCTGCAATGAGCTTTTCAACTACTGTCTCTTCACAGGGGCAGCCTCTGATTAAATTGCAAATGTCGTGGAACGAAGAAGAACTCATACATACTTTCAACGGCATCCGGTTTACTACAAGATCCTCGCTGGAACTTTTACATTCTTTGGTTTCATTTGATGCTAGAGAAGATGACATTCTGTTGGTTTCCTACCCAAAATCTGGTAAGGTTTGTTTGGAATTTGGGTGAAAGAGAATTGGTGATTTAGTTAAATGAATTAGAAAAGATTGCATGTAAGAGGAACGGCTGTCAAAAGCTGGGCTAGACATCCAGCACCGTAAGAAATGCAAATGAATGAATGAAACGAACCCATGTTAAAGGCTTGAGAACTGCATTCACACTCACCATAAGCTAAACTATGTTAGTTTTAATATGAGTTAGGTTGTTGGTTTTCAAGGGCTTGTGAATGAAGGTCGTGTGACTCCAACCCAATTGGTGAGATTTTGGGACGACTGGATATTGTGCAAAAACAGAAAAAAGTAGGTTAATTTGTGGTTTCGCAGAACACGGAGCGTCTTTTGAGCATTCCAGAAACTGGAAGTAAACACTGGGCTCTGGTAAAAACGTTATAAATAGTGGTCATGTAACCATGAGGCACTGCAAATGGCTGTAAATACAGGTTGGTGGCTGAGCACGCAAAATGCAGATGTTAGGCACAAAAGATCAGGTCCAAACATGAAAGTCCAATTAAACTGATTTATTGCTATAATAATAATAATAATAATAATAATAATAATAATAATAATAATAATAATAATAATAATAATAATAATAATAATAATAATAATAATAATAATAATAGTAAAGTTGGAAGGGACCTTGGAGGTCATCTAGTCCAACCCCCTGCTCAGGCAGGAAACCCTATACCATTTCAGACAAATGACTGTCCAGTCTCTTCTTAAAAACTTCCAGTGTTGGAGCATTCACCGCTTCTGGAAGTAGGTTGTTCCACTGGTTAATTGTTCTAACTGTCAGGACGTTTCTCCTTAGTTCTAGGTTGCTTCTCTCCTTGATTAGTTTCCATCCGTTGCTTCTTGTCCTGCCTTCAGGCGCCTTGGAAAATAGCTTGACACCCTCTTCTTTGTGGCAGCCCCTGAAATATTGGAACACTGCTATCATGTCCCCCCTCATTCTTCTCTTCATTAAACTAGACCTACCCAATTCCAGCAACTGTTCCTTATATGCTTTAGCCTCCAGTCCCCTAATCATCTTTGTTGCTCTTCTCTGTACTCTTTCTATTCATGCCTATGCACAAGAATTTTCTCAACTAATGTCAGTACCTGCTTGGGGTTAAGTAAGAGTCAATAGAATTCAAGGGGGGATTGGACTTAGTTCACTTGTAGCTACATAGAGATTCTAGGCTGATCCCTCTTTCAACTTGCCCCCAGGTTTTATCATTCCTTTTCATACAGTGGTCATGTGACTGCAGGATGGGAGGAGGGGCAATGTTAATACTTCAAAACTGGGTCGTACATAGCTTTTCAGGGGTCTGTTGTAACTTTGAACTGTCGCTAAGTGATCAAGTCATAAATCAAGGATTACCTGTAGTGCAATGAATTCATGCTTCTGTATCTACCTCTACAACATTCAGCTGTCTATCCTTTGCATTGTTTTCTTCTCCTTGGCTAGAAGATGGTCTGCTTCGACTAAGCCTGCTTTCACGTAACCTCTGTCCTACCCTGGTTTGAGACTCTGCCAATCCAGTGCCTCTTTCCCTTCTCTTCCCTGTTAGGAACCCACTGGCTGGCGGAAATCCTTACCCACATCTATGCATCCAAAGTGGCTTTGACCTCTCCGATTGAATTTGGAGACCTTTCCAAACTGGATCAACTGAATCGTCTTTCCTGCAAAAGGATCATCCCGACCCACTTGGACAGCAACCTGCTTCCACCAACATTCAGGGTCAAGCATTGCAAGGTTAAAAAGAATAATAATCATTTCACTTAAGTTCTTGGGAATGTAGTGGTATTGACTCACACAGGAGGTTTAACCTAGATCCTGAATGTCCTGGGTTCACACAATGTAATCACACATTTTATTCAACCATAATCTGGACGTGTTAATGCAACACTGCCCAACAACAAAGAGCAGACTTCTACTAGATCAGTGGTGGTGAACCTATGGCACGGGTGCCAGAGGCGGCACTCAGAGCCCTCTCTGTGGGCAAACGTGCCGTTGCCCCAGCCTTGCCTCCCGCCACAATCCCCTCCTCACCAGCAGCCCCCTGAAGGATAGTCGCCCCTGAGCGTAGCCCACGCGGAGCAGTGCAGCCAAGGACATGGCAGCCAGGCAGCGTAGACAAGACTCTGCCCTCATGCCCCATTGCGCACAGTTGATGCTGTGGGACATGGGCAGAAGGTGTGGCCATCATGGCGCTGCTGGGCTGCCTGGGCGATCTGAGGTGGGCCCTGGAGGTGATGAGTGGCCCTGCGGGCAGGCGGAGTGGGGGCGGGACAGGGGGTGGAGCAGGGGCAGGGCCAGTTTTTGGGCACTTGGTCTCTAAAAGGTTCACCATCACTTTACTAGATCATTTTCTTTACAAACTTTAATATTAATCAATCAATATAAGCACGTTGAAAAACCTGCCTGTTCCCAATCAAACCCACATTATAAAGTAAGCAAATTTAGGATGTTGGATAAATGTGGATGCTAGAGTTCCGGATGAATCCAGCTCTTGAGGTCCATTATAACATTCTGTATCTATTTTGTAGGCCATTTATATAGTCAGAAATCCAAAGGATATTGCGGTATCCATGTTCCATTACTATCAAGAGAACCCAAATCTTCCCACCGTAGACTCTTGGCCGAATTTCCTGGAGATGTTCTTAAAAGGAGATGGTAAGATTAAACTGGCTATGTTCACTGGTAATATGTTGACTTCAGTTCACCAGTAGGGCAGCAGGCTAGGAAAATTTGATTCAAAACATACCTGAGTCTTTGAAATGTTGACAAAAGTTTAATCTTCCTGACTTGGCTGAATACGTTTGTCAGCTACAAAGAGTGTCCTGTCTGCAAGGCATGGAGAAAGTGGACAGGGGAAATTATTCTCTTCAGATTATAAGGAAAGGGGATTCGTGATTGAAACTGATTGGAACAAGATTTAGAATAGGCAGAAGGAAATCCTTGACACACCAAACAATTCAGTCGAGGAATTTGTGATCTGAAGGCACTAACTGGGTTGATTTAGAATTCACAGAGGAAAGATCTTGTTGGAATTCAGCTAAGAGCAACTAAGATGATCAAAGGCCTGGAGACCAAAATGTATGAAGAATGGCTGCGGAACTTGGGTTTGGCCAGTCTAAAGAAAAGAAGAAATAGGGGAGACATGAGAGCAGTGTTCCAGTATCTGAGGGGCTGCCACAAGGAAGAGGGGGTCAGGTTGTTCACCAGAGCACCAGAGGGAAGGACGAGAAACAATGGTTGGAAGCTGATCAAAGAGAAAAGCAACCTGGAATTAGGGAGAAACTTCCTGACTGTGAGGACAATCAACCAGTGGAACAGCTTGCCCAGAAATCGTGGGTGCTTTCATCACTGGAAGTTTTTAAAAAGAGACTGGACAGTCACCTGTCTGAGATGGTATAGGTCAGGGGTAGGCAATGGGAATGCAGTGCGGTGCTGAGCAGAGCAATGCATACAGCGCAGCGCAGCGCAGCGCAGTGCAGTGCAAGCAATGCATAACACCGTCTCCACTGACCATTCATTTGCTTTCTTCCTCTGTATCTAATTTATACTACTGCCCAAAGAAAGAGGATCAAGCAGTGGAAGACACTGCCTTTTCTTCTTGGCCTGTTAAGAGAGGGCATCTGTCACAGACGACTGTGAAGGGGCGTGGAGACTGATTGTGAGTCCTTGACCTTGGACTGTTCGTGATAATTCCTAATAATGCAATTTCCCAACAAAGCTCTGTCTGCCGTGATAATATCACCTTCCTAGTGTTACCTTGGTTTCTTGGTCTGTGGCTATAAGGATACACAATAACGGAGTTGGAAGGAACCTTGGAGGTCTTCTAGTCCAACCCTCTGTTCAAGCAGGAAACCCTATACCATTTCAGACAAATGGCTGTCCAATCTCTTCTTAAAAGCCTCCAGTGATGGAACATCCACAACTTCTGGAGGCAGGTTGTTCCACTGATTAATTGTTCTCGCTGTCAGGAAGTTTCTCCTTAGTTCTAGGTTGCTTCTCTCCTTGATTAGTTTCCATCCGTTGCTTCTTGACCTGCCTTCAGGTGCTTTGGAGAATAGGTTGACCCCCTCTTCTCTGTGAGAAGCCCCTCAAATATTGGAAGACTCCTATCATGTCACCCCTAATCCTTCCCTTTATTAGGCTAGGCCAGTGGTGGCGAACCTATAGCATGCGTGCCAGAGGCAGCACGCGGAGCCCTCTCTGTGGGCACGCGCCATCGCCCCAGCACATGTGGTCTCTAAAAGTTTGCCATCACTGGCCTAAGGCCAGCCAGCCATTGGGGAGCCCGCCATTGGGGAGCCCACCATCCCACCCGCCAGAGACCCCCTGGATCTCCCCCAACCCTGCCCGGCTCCCACAGGTGTCCCTCCCCATAAGCAACATCAAGGTGGCCACGCCCACCCCAGCCATGCCCACCCAATCTGCCATTACTGCAGCCACGCCCATCCAGTAGCCACGCCCACTCAGTCTGCCAAGCCCACTGTAGCTGCACCCGCCAAGTGGGCCACACCCACCCGGCACCCGGCGATACATAAGTGGGTTTGGGGTTGCAGTTTGGGCACTCGGTCTCTAAAAGGTTTGCCATCACTGGGCTAGGCATATCTGGTTCATTCAATTGTTCACCTATGTTTTAGCCTCCAGCCCCCTAATCATCTTTGTTGCTCTTCTCTGCACTCTTTCTAGAGTCTCAACATCTTTTTTGTATTGTTCTCGTTGTCATTCTCATGCCCGGGTACTTTGGGCTTGTATTTCTTAAGCAGGTTTTTAACACCTTCTGCCTTGCACCAGACTTGGCTATTTTGCACTGTCAGATCCAAATCACAAAGCTATAGGACTTGGCCAGCCATTTGAATTCCTTGTCGAGGTCAAGAGTGGAAGGATTTTGTTATCCCAATGCTGTTCAGGCTGATTTACTACATGGCTGTAAAAAATGGACAATCCAAAGATCAGCAAAGAAATAAGTAGAACTGATGTTATTAAGGGAAGTAAACAAAGTGGCCGTGGTGATTTGAGAAGGAAGGGGGAGGGATGAGAAGGATACAATATTCAATTTATTTAATAGCTCTATTCATTTTGGCAAGAATTTACTCAGAAGGATCAATGCTGGTTTTAACTTAAAAGGCAGTTAAAGGGCAATCTTAGATATTTTAGATAGTTAAGAATATTTTGGAGTATTTGGAGCAACATCATAAAAAGCAAGCTGCACTGATTTTTTTAGAGAAGGCCTTTGAAAATTTGCATTGTGCTTTCACGTCCAAAGTTTTGCAAAGTATACATTTTGGACAGAACCTTATAAAATGGGTAAGATTGATTTATACTTCAGAGAAATCACAAATAATTGTTAATGGAGATTTCACAAAGCCTTGTGAGATACCAAAAAAGGACAAGATAGGGATGACCATTTTATTATTATTTATTATTCACATTGATGAAAAAACTAGAAGAATTTGGTGCATTAGCAGGTTTTCAGATCAACAAACAGAAGAGGAAGATGTGAGCAAAAAACTTGAATGTAGAAGATCAAACAGAATTAAGGAATAGAATAGCTTTAAAGAAAGAAAAAATAAAAATATCCGGGTATCATCATGACAAATATGAATTGTATGTTATTCAAAATATATTAAGATGTGGAAATAAGTTTTAAAAAGGTATCTTAAGATGGGAGAAATTACAATTGTAACTGCTGGGGGGAAATTATGTTACTAAAAATTAATGTCCTGCCTAGAATTATGTTTTTGTTCCAGATAATACCTCTTTTGGCAACTGAACCATGATTTAAACGGTGGCAAAAGTGTATATCTAAATTTGTATATCGGGGGGAAAACACAAGTTAAAGGGTTACAGGATGCAAAAGAAAGAGGATTGGGTTTACCTGATTTGAAATTTTATTTTCCAGCCCGCTATTTGATTTGAATGAAAGAGTGGATACTGCTAAGAAATAAAAGACTTGGGGAATTAGAATGGTATGGCCTGAGATTTGGCTGGCATGGATAATTGTGGTACAATAAAACCAAAGTTAATGTGGATTTAAAAAATCATCATCTCAGAATACTATGCTAATCCATAAAGTGGTTTGTTTAGTTTAGCATTTTGTGTGAACTTGACTAACATTGTCTTATTCAGTAAGCCATAATAAAATAGAGATCACGATTGTGGGAAAGTCTGGATATCTAACCTGTTGGAATATTTTGACTCCTGTCTCAATATTCAGCTTTCCTAACAAAAATCAGTTATTGTGAAGTTGCAAATGTCAACTTCCTGGCTCTTCAAGTAGTAATGCAAATGTCTTTTTTCTTTTTTTTTTAAACAGTTGTCTGCGGATCCTGGTTTGACCATGTTTTAAGCTGGGAAAAACACTTGCATGAGAAAAACATCCTGTTCTTGTTCTACGAAGACATGAAAAAGGTAAATTGGCATCCGTTTCTTGCTACGGAACAGATGAAGGAGGCAGATGCCGAAGCATTTTGCTCCATCTTATTTTTCTTTTTGCTGATCACGATATAGCTTCCCATAATTTCATGCATTTTAATGTGTTGTTATCGCACAGCCATGTGGCCAGGGAGTTTGGGTATTGTAGTTCAGCACAAAGGCATCAGATTGATGAATGTTAAGAGCCCTTCTACCTTTCCAAAAATGATAGGTTCTACTTACATGATTTATTTGCTTTTTTTTTTTTTTGGCCACCCTGCTCCTAACTGGACACACACTTAGATATATGTCTTGCATGTATTCCTATCCAAGGGATGTGCAAAACCTATCCTTCTAGGAATCAGAGATTCAGCTATTGGAGAATTGTTTCAAAATTTGACTCTTTGATCTCCAGAATGGTAGGGTATTTTTTTTGCATATTCTCTTTATATAATAATAATAACAACAACAACAACAACAATACCTTCAAACATCCACATCTGCCTATCCCAGGTCCTTGGGAAGGACACGATAGGTAGACAAAAATGCCAAATCCAGTCTGAACATCTGGCTGACTGAGCGATGATCAATAATAACAACAATAATAATAATAGTTGGAAGGGGCCTTGGAGGTCATCTAGTCCAATCCCCTGTTCAGGCAGGAAACCCTATACCATTTCAGACAAATGGCTGTCCAGTCTCTTCTTAAAAACTTCCAGTGTTGGCGCATTCACCGCTTCTGGAGGCAGGTTGTTCCACTGGTTAATTGTTCTAACTGTCAGGAAGTTTCTCCTTAGTTCTAGGTTGCTTCTCTCCTTGATTAGTTTCCATCCGTTGCTTCTTGTCCTGCCTTCAGGTGCTTTGGAGAATAGCTTGACTCCCTCTTCTCTCTGTGTATGATTGTGTATGTGTGTGCATGCCTGTGTGTTTGTGTGTTAAGGAATCTAATATCTATTCATTTATTTACTTACTTACTTGTTTGTTTCATTAGATTTTTTTTTACCCAGCCTTTATTCCTTTATAAATAACTCAGAATAGCAAACATACCTAACACCCCTTCCTCCTCTGATTTTCCTCACAACAACAATCCTGTGAGGTGGGCTGAGCTGAGCGAGAGTGACTGGCCCAAAGTCACTTAGCCAGCTTTCATGGCTAAGGTGAGACTAGAACTCATAGTTTCCCAGACAGCTTTCATCCCGAAGAAATACGGAACTAGAACTTATTGTCTCCTGGCTTCTACCCTGCTGCCTTAACCACTAGGCCAGGAGTAGGCAACCTTGGCTCTTTTATGACTCGTGGACTTCAACTCCCAGAATTCCTGAGCCAGCCATGCTGAGGGGAAAGGGAAAGGTTTCCAAGCTGAGTCATGCTGACTCAGGAATTCTGGGAGTTGAAGTCCACGAGTCATAAACGAGCCACGGTTGCCTACCCCTGGCCTAGGCCAACTGTTTTTCTAAAAAAAAAAAACCCTATAAAGCCTTTCCTGACTAGAAAACAGTAATCTATATGGTTCTCCCTTTCATTCTGACAACACCACCATGAGGTGGTTTAGATTCCATGTTCTTGTAGGATAAGATAAGATAATGGATTATGTCCTCTAGAGAAAAAGTCCTATCTATGTACACAATTCTGCTTAGGCATGGAAAAGTACTCAAATCCGCCTGGGAGTGTCTTTCCAGACTCCCTGTAAATACATTATAATCCCTCTTGCAGTTTCTCAGATTTTTTTTCTTCTTCTTTCAAAGAGGCTTCTGTTTTTCTACCTCCCACTAATAAAGGAGAATATTTGTACTTGGGGTTGAAATGAGGGGTCCTTGACGCTCTTTGAGCTTAGTTGTTTTCTTGCAGACCTTTCATTATCCAAATTAGTGCTGATGATGTTACATAATAATAATAATAATAATAATAATAATAATAATAATAATAATAATAATAATAATGTTGGAAGGGACCTTAGAGGTCATCTAAATTTTCATTTAATAATAATAATAATAATAATAATAATAATAATAATAATAATAATAATAATAATAATGATGATGATGATGATGATGATGATGATGAAGAAGAAGAAGAAGAAGAAGAAGAAGAAGAAGAAGAAGAAGAAGAAGAAGAAGAAGAAGAAGAAGAAGAAAGTTGGAAGGGACCTTGGAGGTCATCTAGTCCAACCCCCTGCTCAGGCAACAAACCCTATACCATTTCAGACAAATGGCTGTCCAGTCTCTTCTTAAAAACTTCCATGTTGGAGCATTCACCGCTTGTTGTTCCACTGGTTAATTGTTCTCACTGTCAGGAAATGTCTCCTTAGTTCTAGGTTGCTTCTCTCCTTTCCATCTGTTGCTTCTTGTCCTGCCTTCAGGCGCTTTGGAGAATAGCTTGACTCCCTCTTCTTTGTGGCAGCCCCTGAGATATTGGAACAATGCTATCATATCACCCAATAGTCCTTCTCTTCATTAAGCTAGACATGACCCAATTTCAGCAACCGTTCCTTATATGTTTTAGCCTCCAGTCCCCGATCATCTTTGTTGCTCTTCTCTGTACTCTTTCTAGAGTCTCAACATCTTTTTTACATCGTGGTGACCAAAACTTGATGCAGTATTCTAAGTGTGGCCTTACTAGGGCATTGTAAAGTGGTATTAATACTTCACGTGATCTTGATTCTATCCCTCTGTTAATGCAGCCTAGGAATGTGTTGGCTTTTTTGGCAGCTGCAGCACACTGTTTGGTAACAAAACGTCTGCAAGTAAACAATCAAGCTCCGAGACCACCAAGGACCTCTTTATTCTCTCATTGCTTGGGAAATTCTTGCGACATTGTAAAGTGGAGTTTATTGTGGGAGAAGATAAAGAAAGCTACGGTGGATGTTGTTATTTCCTGTTGAGCCTCTCCCATCATCTTGACATCTTTTTTGAAACAGAGCAATAGGAGGAATTTTCACCCACTGTCTTTCTGTGAAATTAAGAAGCCCCCCCCCCCCCAAAAAAAGCTGTAAACGCCTGGAGAAAGGATACGTGATTAAACCAGATCATTGGCACAGAACATTTGGCCATTAACTAAGTGCAAGAATGTGACCTTTCTCCATTAAATGCACCCAAATCTTTCTTCGTTTTTGAAAGACCTCTAAAAAGTAAAATAAATTTGGTAAACCAAAATGCAACAGTACGTTTCTACATAGGGGCCTGATGGTTCAGTGGTTAAAGACTCTGAGTTTGTCAGCTGGAAAGGTTTGAGACCCAAGCGCTGTGCGATGGGGTGAGCTCTCGTCCCTTGCTCCAGCTCCTTTCCACTTAGCAGTTCCAAAGCATGCAAATGCAAGTAGATAAATAGGTACCACTTTGTTGGGAGGGTAACAGCGTTCTGTGTGCCTTTGGCATATAGTTGGCTCCCTTGGCTAAGAAATGGAGTTGAGTACCGCCCACCAGAGTTGGACATGACTGGACAGGGAAATCTTTACCAGTACATTTATATATTGCTCAAAAAAAT
The DNA here is from genome assembly GCF_001527695.2 of Protobothrops mucrosquamatus. Taxonomy (NCBI): domain Eukaryota; kingdom Metazoa; phylum Chordata; class Lepidosauria; order Squamata; family Viperidae; genus Protobothrops; species Protobothrops mucrosquamatus. The sequence continues at coordinate 49,307 of NW_015388554.1, read as the reverse complement.
AAAGGGAACACAAACATAAGACATCCTATATTTTTGTGTTCCCTTTATTTTTGTGAGCAGTATATTTCTATATGGGATGAACACATTGATGCCTACTACACTAATCTGATCTGCATGGGATTGTAAAATGGAAAAACAACAGCAATACAAACTGCAATCAAAGGGAAAGGTAGGGAATTATTTTTTTTCCCACAGGCGTCAATTGGAAAAACTTAATTTACTCCAGATATGTTGGATTATGAGGATACTTGGGAATCCTCAAATTTGCAATCTAATCCACTTGGGATATTGTACATTGAGGACAGCTGCTCTGCTGGGAGAACAGAATGAGATCTATCTTCTGAGTAAATAAGACTTGAGCTCTTTTGGCAAAGATTTGGAGGGAGGGGGAGGAATCCTTTGAAAATTTTGCCTGGTTTTATATGTTCACTCCTTCCATTGTGTGGTGCGGTGGCTCGGCGGTTAAGTCACTGGGCTTGTCAGCAGGAATGCCAGCAGCCCAGGTTTGAGAGCCAAGTGCCACGCAAGGGGTGAGCTCCTTGTCCCAGCTCCTTACAACCTAGCACAGTGGTGGCGAACCTATGGCACGCGTGCCAGAAGCGGCATTCAGAGCCCTCTCTGTGGGCACGTGTGCTGTGCCCCGGAGATGGCAAGGGACTGGCCCCCGCTGCCCTGGCCCCACCCACCCAGTCTGCCATGACCACCCGGCCACGCCCACCCGGCACCCGGTGATAAATAAGTGGGGTTTGGGTTGCAGTTTGGGCATTAGGTCTCTAAAAGATTCGTCATCACTGACCTAGCAGTTTGAAATGTGAGTAGATAAATAGGTATCACTTCGGTGGGAAGTTAATAGCACTTCCCTCATGTTAGCAGCATTGACACTGGCTACATGACCGTGGAAATGTCTTCGGACTGTGCTGGCTCAACGGCCCTTGAAATGGAGATGAGCACACACACACAGCCTAAAGTTGGCAATGACCAACGGAATAAAATCTGCAGGGATTCCTACTCCTTCTGTTTCAGTGGGAGGGAATAAACACAGAACAAAAAAACGTTACAGATCATTTTTTTCTCTCTGTTGTCTTACACGTTCAGGATCTCCCCAAGGTGGTGAAGAAATTAAGTGCCTTCCTAGGGCTCAACCCCAGCGAGATCCAGATCTATGAAATTTGCAAAAGGGCTTCCTTCAGTGAGATGAAAACCAATACAGAAAAAGAAAATTCTGATCAAAGCCATACGGTCTGCGTACTCACTTCCAACCGGAAATTGATATTCCGAAAAGGTAATTTGAGGAATTGAACCTGTTGAAATGTCTCCCTTGAGGGCTGGTCTAAATTGTTTGGAACAGTGGTCCTCAACCTGTGGTCTGCGGACCCATGGGGGGGGCGTGATTTATCACGGGGTCGGTGAAGGCTTGAAATTTTTTTTTATGATTGAGTTAAATCTTGGGGTTACGTGGCCAAAAAAGGTATTTAAAGCGGGTCCATGGTGAAGAAAAGGTTGAGAACCACTGATTTAGAAGGTACATCTCAACCGAAGTAGACCAGGCTAAAAAAAAAAATCAATGCCATGTAGATCAGGACTATTTTTATTGTAAAATAAAATATATTGTATGTTTCATGAATCAGCTAGTGTCCTAGTGCTTGGACATAGCCCTGATGTAGATCCGTTTTCTTATCTCTTAAACTTCTAAATAGCGCATTTTCTACTTGTAAACATATCCCCAATTCTTTATCACTCCATCCCCTTAACTCTTAGAGCGATGAAAATATTGTCGTCTGGACATGTTTTTGTTTCGTTTATTTCAAGGTACTGAGTTCTTCCAGGTCACAACCAAGGTGTTTATGTGCCTTTTCTGAGCTCTGCGTCTGGGCTTTCCCTTCCTCCCAGCTGCCCATACAGCTCCCTAAGGCAGCTAACCTCGCAGGACAAAGTTGCTGAGCTTATCTGCAACTAATCAGAGTCTAGATACATTTCTCTGCAAAGGGCTGTGGATACACAGGTTGTCTGTTCTGTTGTTTTCAAGGGATAAGAACCATATATACTGCTCACAAAAATAAAGGGAACGCAAACCCCTTCAGTTCCATGGTAAAATGTTCCCTTTATTTTTGTGAGCAGTATATATACAAGATTATTTTCTGACAGTTAGAACAATTAATCAGTGGAACAACCTGCAGGGGGTTGGACTAGATGACCTCCAAGGTGCCTTCCAACTTTATTATTATTATTATTATTATGGACAGTCAGCCAGATGTTCAGACTGGATTTGGCATTTTGTCTACCTATTGAGTCCTTACCAAGGACCTGGGATTGGCAGATGTGGATGTTTGCTGTTATAGATATCGTCGCAGGATGGAAGCGGTTCCTAGTAAGGCCGATTTTTGCAATTGACTAATGGTGAATTTGTCAATGCCAATGGTGTTATTATTATTATTGTTGTTGTTGTTATAAATGTGCACATCCAGTTTGATAAGAGTTATCTCCAAGGTCCCTTCCAGCTCTATCTATTCTATTCCACACAAGATGCCAAAGCATCACGGTGAAATTGTCACCCTGACAATCTAGACCAGGGGTTCCCAACCTATAGCCCATGGCCCTTGGCCAGTGAGCCATGGAAATGGCTGGCTGGTGCACGCACGCGTGGGCGCGCATTCCCCCCACTCACTCTAGCGCCCGTGGCCCCATTTGTACATGCCCACACGCACGAATGGGGCTGCTAGCACCAGGCGGGTTTGTGTGGCCCATTTGCGCATGCACAAACAGGGCCGCTAGTGCTGGGTGGCTTGTGCAGCCCATTTGTGTATGCGTGAATGGGGCTGCTAGCTGCCCTGGGGGTGAATAAAGTGAATGAACCTGCTTTTGCCAATTGTTAATCTGGCCTGTCAATCTGCTGGGATCCCCCCTCTACTCGGTGGGATGCTGGATTTTGTTGATTTGAATCAGGGGGTGTCTGGCCTTGGCAACTTTAAGACCTGTGGGCTTCCTCTCGGACTTCAACTACCCTTCCTTATTTCTAACCCTTTCCTAGGTACCGTTGGTGATTGGAAGAATCACTTCACTCCCAAACAGAACCGGCTGTTTGAAGAGACATTTAAGAAGAAAATGACATTCAGTGAAGTGGCAAAACATCTCATTTATGAATGCTGATTTGGAAATGAACCATAAGCACCTGGATCAAAAAATGTTTAACAGACTAATATTTTTCACATGGATAGATTCGTTTTCTTCCAAAGAGACAGACGGAGAAGAAACAGGAGGGACTTGTGAAGAAATTCTGCTCTTGAGGATTGCAGCTGATCCATTCTGTTGTCCTTACTTCTATTTTCTGTCCCATCTCTTAGAACAGGAGTCTTCAAACTTGGCCCTTTTATGACTTATGGACTTCAACTCCCAGAATTCCTCAGTCAGTGTGCCTAAATGAACAGTTACTAAATGAACGTTTACCTCAGGGATCTTCAAACTTGGCCACTTTAAGACTTGTGGACTTCAATTTCCAGAATTCCTCAGGAGGTATTCTGGGAGTTGAAGTCCACAAGTCATAAAAGGGCCAAGTTTGAAGACCCCTGTCTTACAACAATCAATTCGGTGTACCATAGCCAATATGAGCTGCTTTGTTTATTACTCCTTAATGATCATTATCTACGTGTCTCTAGTTTGGTTTGGTTCCATAAGCCTTGAGTTCCCACAAGTTTCTTGACCCCCGCCCTATTATGTGTAATTCTTCCTATTGTACGTCAAGGAACACAATTATAGCCTGAAATAATTAGGCAGAGAATTGGGGTGTTGATAATCTGTGTGAGGGAAGTTCAAGACACTTTTTTTTTGTTTTCTGATGAGGAAGATCAGTGCTAGAAACAAGCTTGTTCTTCCCTCCTGCACTTTCTTTACCCAGAATTGTATGTGGCAATGTAGAAATAATTGAATCAGAAATAAACTATTTAATGGACCATGAATAAATAAACACAAATGGACAATGAAGGATCTTTAGTCCAACCCTCTCCAATGTGCAGGAAATTCAATTCAATTAATGTTTCCCAACCTCAGCAAGTTTACAATGTGTTGACTTCTGGTGGCTGGGGAATTCTGGGAATTGAAGTCCACACATCTTAAAGTTGCCAAGGTTGGGATCATCTTTGAGAGATTGTTATCCAACATCCTCTTAAAAAAACTTCCAGAGGTCAAGAGTCGTAAATACTATAGCTATTCAAAATTTTGTGGCTGACAAAGAATTAGTGGGAGACTAGTATAGCTATTTCAAGCTCTTTAGCTCTCATCAACTAGTCATACCCCTCTGGGATTCAAACCTGGGTAGCTTGCATGTTAGGCAGCTGTATTAACCTTTTGAGCCACAGGTTACTATAGCTATATAGTTCTACTGTTGTACAACTCTTATCATTGTTTCCGGGACATACGGAGTTTAAAAATTCACTTGTTCATTGTGCCCAGAATCAATTTTGTTTTTGCAACGAGTAAACAAATCAAGCCCAGCATGTTAACAGTTTTGGGGTGGGGTAGGGATCCTAATACAGTAGTAGCGTTGCATGATAGCCTCTTGGTTTAACATGAGCTTCATGTTCTCCTCTGAAAATATTTTGATTCAATAAAATTGAACCTTGGAAGAATAGGGACAGACATAAGGATTTTTTTTTAAAAAAACATGGCATGTAATTAATTTTTGGAATTGTGCTATAAGGTAAGGTGCTGTCTACCAACTTGGCTGATTTTAGAAAGAGTGAGACCAAGCTGTGGGATCAGGGGCTTTTGGTCTTGATGGCAGTGGGACTGCCTCTGAAGGTCTTCTCCTGGGAGAATAGAGGGCTTCCTTGTGCTGTTGGTTGGTCACCCTGTGAACAGACCGATGGACTAGGTGGGCCAGGGGTCCAATCCAGGAGGGTACAGCTTTGGTTCTGATTACAGTACTGGCTACTGCTTTGTGCTTCCTAATTCCAATGAACAATGTACTTAACTTGTTTACTACAGATCGTCCTTGACTTGCAACTTTTTGTGGAGTGACTATTCAAAAATACAATGGCACTGAAAAAAGTGACTTATGATTGTTGTTCATATTTACAAGCATTGTACCATCCCCAGGATCACATTATCAAAATTCAGGCACTTAGCAACTGGCATGTATTGAATAGAATAGAATAATAATAATAATAATAATAATAATAATAATAATAATAACAACAACAACAACAACAACAACAACAATAATAATAATAATAATAATAATAATAAAGTTGGAAGGGACCTTGATGGTCATCTAGTCCAACCCCCTGCTCAGGCAGGAAACCCTATACCATTTAGAATAGAACAGAATAGAATAGAACAGAGTAGGGTAGAGTAGAGTAGAGCAGAGTAGAGTAGGGTAGGGTAGAGTAAGGTAGAGTAGAGTAGAGTAGAGTAGAGTAATAGAATAGAATAGAATAGAATAGAATAGAATAGAACAGAGTAGGGTAGAGTAGAGTAGAGTAGAGTAGGGTAGAAGAGAAGAGAAGAGTTGGAATGGACCTTGGAGGTCTTCTAGTCCAACCCTCTGCTCAGGCAAGACAAATGGTTGTCCAATCTCTTCTTAAAAACTTCCAGTGGTGGAGCGTTCACAACTTCTGCAGACATGGCCATTTTTAGCAGGTACCAACTGAATGGAGAAGCAGTGATTTGGCCCTTGATTGCTCTTTTTTTCCATCATGTGGAATGTAAGCTTAACTTTGAGATGTAAAGGATGGATGTACAAGTCACCCAAGAATCAGTGTAAATTGTCAACTAGATTGGCCAGTCGGATACACAGATTTGAACAGCTCTGTAGATTTTTCATAAAGCATCGAACTGGGTTGGTTTGATAAAGAGTGCAGGCAACTATGCAAAAGTCTATCAAACTGAATCAACCAGAAGACACCAGGTTTAATATGAAGCACGAATTACCTGGGCCTGCCGAAGGGCAAATGATGGAAATTGTACCGTTTCCTGGCTCAGCTCTGTTTCTCCACCAATTTTAATCTACCATTTAGCACCATCTAATGGTCAAATTGAACTGCAAGGCTAGTGTTTTCTTGCCCTGTCTTCAGAGGGTCTAGGACAGGGGGTCTTCAAACTTGGCCCTTTTATGACTTGTGGACTTCGACTCCCAGAATTCCTCAGCCAGCGTGCCTCAGAAATCTGCATAGCAAAACCTCAGAATCTGCACAGCAATCTGCACAGCAATCTGAATTTTGATCACGTGACCCTGGGGATGCCGCAACAGTCACACGTGTGAAAAAAATGGTCGTCGCTGTTCTCAGAGCCATTGAAATTTCAAAAGAATGGTTCTAAATCAAGGGCTACTTGTATAATGTAGTGAAACACCACCACCACCCTTGAGCATATTGTGTAAACCAGGGATAGGCAACCTTGGCTCTTTTATGACTCGTGGACTTCAACTCCCAGAATTCCTGAGCCAGCCATGCTGAGGGGAAAGAGAGAGGTTTACAAGCTGAGCCATGCTGACTCAGGAATTCTGGGAGTTGAAGTCCACGAGTCATAAAAGAGCCAAGGTTGCCTACCCCTGGTGTAAACACAGCCTTAGACACGTGATTGACTCCTATCAAGGTGGATATTTCAATACCGGAGGACTTATCATAAATAGGAAGTGGAAATGGAAGCAGAGTCTGTCACACGCAAAGAGCATGCGACACGGAACAAATCACTCATCACCCAGCTAGAAGAAAGAAAGAAAATAAACTTCAATACAGTTTCACAGGGGTTTTTTTATTCTTGAATTAAAAAATAAAGCCTCTTTGATTACATATTATTCACACTTATAAATAATCAACAAGATAAATCAGTGAGAGCGTTTATTCATAGTTCCCAGAAATGCATCGAACCTCAGCATCTGGCAGAAGAGGTATTTCATAGTGTTACATTTTATAAATATATTTATATTTCATATTGATAAATCAATGGCAATTTCTTGACCATTTCCCCACCCACCCCCAAAAAAACCTTATTTTCAGGTGATTTGAGACCTGAGGGGAGGATTTCTTATCTCAAACTTTTATTTCATCCTTCTAATCTAAATATCAGCTATTCAAGTTTATGTCGGGATCTTCCTTCATCCAGCATGAATATATTATTATAGGTTTGGCTTGTTTTTTCCAGTCCAGCGTTCACCAGATCTCTTTTGGACAGGCGATTGTTTTTTGCATATTAAAGCGAAAGATAAAACAAGGGTGGAAAATAGGCTAGAGAGATACAAAATTATTGGACCAAAAGTAAATTTTCAAGATAATTTCAAGGCAAAAGTTTCGATTCACACATCATACAGTGGATGGTTGGTTTTGCCCCAAGTGTTGTAGAATCATTCATAGCCAATTGTGGCTTCTTTTTTTAAAAAAACCATGTTTTACAGTAGGTCACAGAAAGGACGATTTTATGGAAAAAAGAAAAGTAGGATAAGATTTCATTTGTATGAAGGAGTAATCCAATTCACACATCTCAACGTAATTCATGCCCGCTAAATTGGCCAGTATTTATAATAGGAAATGATGTCAAATGTTACAGCAAGGTGGGCTTCTAACGGTATGCATCTAGGGGCACGATGGCTCAGTGGTTAAAGACACTGAATTGGTCAGCTGGAAAGGTTTGAGACCCGAGCACTGTGCAACGGTGAGCTTCCTTCTGTCCCAGCTTCTGCCCACCTAGCAAGTGCGAGTAGATAAATAGGAATTGCTTCGGTGGGAAGGCCACAAAATTTTTAAAATCACTTTGCCCAGAATGGTATTTCAGCATACAAAGACATCTATATATTTTTTTTCCATGCATGAAAATTCTCCTTGGGTACAAATGCAAATATCCAGGGAGAATGGTAAAGACTTTTCACTTTCCTTCACAGAAGGAAGAGACAAGCCCATAAAGCAGAGGTCTTCAAACTTGGCCCTTTTATGACGTGTGGACTTCAACTCCCAGAATTCCTCAGCCAGGCACGCGTGCCTGGCTGAGGAATTCTGGGAGTTGAAGTCCACACGTCATAAAAGGGCCAGGTTTGAAGACCCCTGCCATAAAGTTTCTGCCAGGGGTGTCCACAGGAGGGTGAAAATGGAGGAGAGCAAAAATCACAACACAGCGGCTGTCGTTGTGACTTTTCAGACCCTCTCTGTAGACGCTCCCTTGTGCCTGACAATCGCCTTTGTCCAAAAGGCTAACGAGATCATAGGAAAAGGTTACTTTAAAAAACATGACTGAAAAAAATGGACGTTTGTTTATCCAAAATCTCAGTGAAGCGCTATCCTCCTCCTCTGAGCTTTTGGGGGGGAGGGGGAATGTAAAGCCCCCCCAAGCCCACTGAAAACAACAACAACAACAAAGAAATCACAATCAATTTTCACCACAGATTTTAAAAAAATAATCAAAAGCATAAACATTAAAATGCTGAGATTAGGAAAAAAAACCATCCATCACTTGTAAATACCAGCACATTATCTGATCTATCATTGACTTAGGAAACCTGTTTTAGGCCATCACTTTAGTTCAGGGGTCTTCAAACTTGGCCCTTTTATGACTTGTGGACTTCAACTCCCAGAACTCCTCAGCCAGCAAGCCTAAATGAACGGTCACTAAATGAACATTTACCTCAGGGGTCTTCAAACTTGGCCGCTTTAAGACTTATGGACTTCAATTCCCAGAACTCCTCAGCCAGGCACACGTGCCTGGCTGAGGAATTCTGGCAGTTGAAGTCCACATGTCATAAAAGGAGGAATTCTGGGAGTTGAAGTCCACAAGTCATAAAAGGGCCAACTTTGAAGACCCCGGCTTTAGTCTGTAAATAATCTGCAGCCTAATAATGAAATAAAGCCATAGCAGATGAGACGATCCAATCAGCTTAAAGTTAAAGAGATAACAAGTACATTCATGAAACACACCCAGCTCAGCTAGCTTTGATTTGGAGATACGTCTTAGCGTGTGAGGTGAATCCACAATTCGCCCCAACATTTCCGATGCTAAAGTGTTCATTTTATGACCTTCCTTGCCGCAGCTGTTTAAGTGAATCACTGCGCTTGTTGAGTTAATAACCCGGTCGTTAAGTGAATCTGGCTTACCCATCTTTGCTTGCCAGAAGGTCGCAAAAGGGGGTCACCTGACCCCGGGACGCTGCAACCGTTCGTAAACCTGAATCGGTTGCCAAGCGTTTGAATTGACCATGGGGATGCTGCAACGGTCGTAAGCGTGGACAACGGTCACTAAGTCCCTTTTTTCAGTGCCGTTGTAACTTTGAACGGTCACTAAGCAAAGACTAGCGGGACTGCGAGACTCTTTTTCCGCAGGACACCACAAAGACAAGGACGCTTTCGCACTGCTGTCTCCTTCAATCTTTTTCCTTCAGAATGCAACTCTTTTGGTGCTACAAGTTTGAACCAAATATGTCCAATTGTTCTCTGGTATCTTACTGGACCCTCACAACGATTCTGAGCTAGCAGGTAAAAGAAAAGTGCTTGCTTTCAGTCTCTCATTAAGTGCTTTTTTTAATTTCCTAAAGATGCTCCTGGACTCAACTGACCATCTCAAGTGGCTGCTCTCAAGATAACAGAAATTCACCAGAAGCAAAATCAGGTCAATCAAATCACCTCAGATCGCTGTCTAGAGCAGGGGGTCCCCTATCCCCGGTCCGTGGACCGGTACCGGTCCGTGGCATGCCAAAAACCGGGCCACGCAAACAAGCAAAGCCCCATCTGTGGGATGCAGGCAGCACACAAAACCACAACCCCTCCGGTCCGCGGAAAAACCTTTCAACATGGAACCGGTCCCTGGTGCCCAAAAGGCTGGGGGGGCTGCTGGCCTAGGGCAGGGGTAGGCAACCTTGGCTCTTTTATGACTGGTGGACTTTAACTCCCAGAATTCCTGAGCCAGCCATGCTGAGGGGAAAGGGAGAGGTTTCCATGCTGAGCCATGCTGGCTCAGGAATTCTGGGAGTTGAAGTCCACGAGTCATAAAAGAGCCAAGGTTGCCTACCCCTGGCCTAGGGCCTCGGGGAAGAATATGCAACTCCTTGTTGTCAAGGAGCTCAAGAGCTCAGCGATTCAGCCAAGCAGATGAACTGGGACATCCCATCAACAGCTCACCCACGGAATTTGCAACAGGAGGTCTTTGTCATTACCGGTGGCCCATAAACCTTTAAAGATTTAGCACCTGTTCTCCTGCTTGGATCTGTCCTCTTTAAATTCAAGAAACGCTAGGACTTTTGACCACTTGGCACCACTGCCCTGCCTCTGGCACTCATGCCTTTCCCCATTCCCCAATTATGATTTGCCACTTCAGACCACCAAAACGTTGATGCTCCCCAATTGAATAGGTGACTGGATTTAACCCGTGTGACTCAGCTTAAGAGCAGTGTTTCTCAATCTCGGCCACTTGAAGAAGTATGGACTTCAACTCCCAGAGTTCCCCGATCAGCGTGGCTGACCGGGGAATTCTGGGAGTTGAAGTCTAACACTGGCTTAGAGCAGGGGTGTCAAACTGCCGATGCATCATACCCAAACCGCACCCACCTCATTGCCGGCAATGGGAAAAAAAGCTGCGATACGTTGCGACACGTCACGTGACGTTGCGAGTTTGACACCCCTGGCTTAGAGGATCCAATCTAGGGTAACAGCATTAAAATAAACTTTGTTGTGGAGAAATACTTCTTGAACATAACATCAAGAATGTATATTCCTACCTGTCAGGAATCATCAGTACTTAGATGTCAGCCTCTGTCAAAATATTAAGTTCCGTTTGATGTCCGTTCACGGTCATCAATTCCTTAAATAACGGCACGGCACTGTAGCCAGACTTAAAAAACCCCAAGCGTTTTTTTTCCTATTGCTTCTATTTTTACCAAAGTTATTTTTGCCTAAATGATCAGGCTGCAAAAAAAACCAAAACCAAGCAAGCAAATAAACAAACATAAAATAAAGAGGGGAAAAAAAACCAGGGAATTAGGGCTGTAAAATTTTTAGCCTTCTAGGAAACATCTCCGGCAATAGCGTGTCTTTGGATTTATTGGGTTTTCCTGCCACTTTGGGTCTGCGTCAATTCATGAACGATTTCGTCACCAGTGAAATAATAAAGCGGATATTTTAAAGCTGCCTGTCGGGGTCCTTTGGATGCTGGAAATGTCAAAAGCCAAGCAGGGAAAAGTCACCCCAGCAGAATCAGGGAGGCGACTTCCTAGCTGGATCACCCCACGTTTTTTCCCGCCGAATTCACCTTTTCCATTAAAAGGAGGATGTGCTCGGCGAACTCTCGAACCGCGCCACGGCCGCCATTACATCGACAAATGTAGCTTGCAGCTTTCTGGGAAGCCGGACAAGCGTCAGCAGGGACGGCACTCATGCTGGCTTTCTTCAGACACTCCACATCCGAGTCTTCATTTCCTGCAGTGACAGGGGAAAAAAAAAGCATCTTCAGCAAGCGATCGCACACTTTTTTTTTTTTTAAATGGTTACATTTGTTAGAGGCATTTCTGAGGTAGTTTAAAAAAATAAAAGGCAAGATTGCAAACCAAGGCCTGGCCTCTAAAAGCCTCGGATGCGTTCGTTCTAAAAGCTGATTTTGAATATAAAAGATTATTTATTCAATATATGTGGAAGTGTCCTATTGGTTGGTTTTGGGCAGGGGTAGGCAACCTTGGCTCTTTTATGACTGGTGGACTTCAACTCCCAGAATTCCTGAGCCAGCCATGCTGAGGGGAAAGGGAGAGGTTTCCATGCTGAGCCATGCTGGCTCAGGAATTCTGGGAGTTGAAGTCCATGAGTCATAAAAGAGCCAAGGTTGCCTATCCCTGGTCTAGGAGGCTCACCACTTAGAACAGGAGGATTTAGGACAGGGGTAGGCAACCTTGGCCCTTTTATGACTCGTGGACTTCAACTCCCAGAATTCCTGAGCCACCCATGCTGAGGAGAAAGGGAGAGCTTTCCAAGCTGAACCATGCTGGCTCAGGAATTCTGGGAGTTGAAGTCCACGAGTCATAAAAGAGCCAAGGTTGCCTACCCCTGGTTTTTTTTTTGGGGGGGGGGGGGTTGGACTTGCATTTACAAGAAATCGAATTTGAGGTTAATTCTGATTCCACCCACTTCTTTTTCCACCCACTTTCCAAAGCGCTCTCTGTACATTCAGAGACCTTTCTGCCTTCACAGACTTCCTTCCATCATCATCATCATCATCATCATCATCATCATCATCATCATCATCACCATCATCATCATTTTCAAAAAGGCATCAAGCAGGCCTTCCTCACAGTTTATTTTTTAGACTGGGAACAGAAGGTAGTCAGAGAAGCTTCCAAGAGATGGAAAGAGCCACAACAGAAAGCACACACACACACACCCCATCATGTGAGGTAGTCCTCGGCTTACAACCACAATTGAACCCAAAATTTCTCTTGCTAAGTGAGTTTGTCCCATGCTACAGCCTTTCTCGCCGCAGCTGTAAAGCGAATCACTTAAATTGTTAAGTCGGTAACACGGTTGTTAGATGTATCTGACTTTGATCGCCAGGAAGTCACCACATAATCCTGGGACACTGCCACCGTCATAAAGGTGAGTCAGTTGCCAAGCCTGAATTTTGATCACCTGCCCAGGTAGATGCTGCAAGGGTCATAAAACATCAAAAGTCCCCTTTTCCGAGTTGTTGTAACTTTCAATGGTCACTTAAGGAACAGTTGTAAGTTGAGGACTATTCTTTTCTACTTCCAACAATTGAGATGAGCTCAAAAGCCATCCCCTGGGGAAATAATAAAGCCCCTGAAGAATAAAGTAGAAAAACAGAAACCTCGTTTGCAGAGGAAGTCAACTTTTCAGAAAAACGTCCAGCAGAGCTTTAGTCAACGAAACCAGCAACAGCATTTGGGAAAGGCCTCACCTAAGTACGCAACCTCCTTCCAGCACAGCCCCATGGCCTTCCGCCATTTCTCCACGACACCCAGCTTGTCTATCACCCCGACTTCCAGGGTGCAGCCCAACTTCGAGGTGAAGACCGCCTTGGCGGAAGAGACCCGCTCGGAGATCAGCCGCACCTAGTCAAACGAAAGGCGGTTAGTGCTGACAGAAGAGAGTATTCGTAATCCAGGGTTGAAACGAGGGGTCCCTGGTGCTCTCTGAGCTTGAACGTTTTCTTGCAGACGTTTCATCGCCCAACTAGCAACGTCATCAGTGTTTTGTGTGTTTCAATGGTTTTTTATTCTTTTGTTTTAAAGGGTTTTCAAGATTTTAATTGTAATGTACATTTTGAATTGCGAGCTGCCCAGAATCGTTTGAAATCAAATAAATAAATTGAACTGAATTGAAATAAAATAAAAGATAAAATAATAAAACAATAAAATAAAATAATAAATATTGCTAACTGCTTTCCTCTCTCTGTCTTCGTGATGTCTCCATATTCTCATACAAAGGCTACATGCCTTGACATTTTGGCCTCCCCCATGAAAACTAAAAGCCAGCCTTCTTTCCAATAAAAGACAAAGAAATGTTGTGACCTCCCTATGCTGAAAATCTATCCCCAAGGTCAGGGGTAGGCAACCTGGGCCCTTTTATGACTCGTGGACTTCAACTCCCAGAATCCCTGAGCCAGCCATGCTGAGGGAAAAGGGAGAGGTTGCCATGCTGAGCCATGCTGGCTCAGGAACTCGGAGTTGAAGTCCACGAGTCATAAAAGAGCCGAGGTTGCCTACCCCTGTCCTAAGTCCTCCTGTTCTAAGCGGTGAGCCTCCTAGACCAGGGGTAGGCAACCTTGGCTCTTTTATGACTCGTGGACTTCAACTCCCAGAATCCCTGAACCAGCCATGCTGAGGGGAAAGGGAGAGGTTTCCAAGCTGAGCCATGCTGGCTCAGGAATTCTGGGAGTTGAAGTCCACGAGTCATAAAAGAGCCAAGGTTGCCTACCCCTATCCAAGGTCAATGAGTTAAATGTACCTCGACTCCTCTTTTCTGAAGCATACTTATTCCAACAGCATCTCTGACGTCATATGAAACCATCTCTTTTCCATCTTCAGAGAGGTAGAGGTGACCGGTGGTGAGGCATCCGTCAATGGTACAAACCAGAAGCTTCACTTCTTTTAAGGTCTCTTTCCCAAAGTAGCCATATCTGGAATATAGATGCGACAATCATGGAAAAGAAGGAAGGAACTGTTGTTTTACCTACGTTGCTTTCTATGGGCAAGAAGAAGGCTGGAAGGCTTAGAGGAAAAAAAATGCGTAATTCCCACTGAAGAAATAACAAGAGTTGGAAGGGACCTTGGAGGTCTTCTAGTCCAACCCCTTGCTCAACCTCCTTCCTACACCATTCCAGACAAATGGCTGTTCGATCTCTTCTTAAAAACCTCCAGTGTTCAGCACCCACAACCTTAGGAGGGAGCAGTTCCACGGATTGATTGTTCTAATTGTCAGGAAATTTCTGCAGCCTACTAGTTATTTTGCATGTGGGTGGAGACGGTTCACATATATTGCTAAGATCAGAGAGACTCAAGTTCTAGTCCGCCCTCAATCATAAAATCTTACTGGGATGTCCCTGGATCAGTCCTTCTATCTGCCCAACACATCTTGTGAGGTTTTTATGTGAAGATAATTCTGGAGGACAAATGTGTAGATTGCCTTGAACTCTTGGAAGAGCAAAAACCTTGCAAAATAAAGACTAATATTTATTTGGGGGACACATCCCTCTCTTCAACTTATATGAACTTGTTCTGGAACAAGGGTATCTAGAGAAAAGAACATTGTCGCTCAGGATGGAAATGAGGGGTCCTTGGTGCTCTCTGAGCTTGGCAGTTTTCTTGCAGACATTTCATTACCCAGCTAGGTAACATCATCAGTGCTAGAAGGGAATGGGGGAGGAGGAGGAGGAGGAGGAGGAGGACGACGACGACAACTATGGGTTCTGTGATGCTCTCTGAGCTTGGCGGTTTTCTTGCAGACGTTTCATTACCCAACTGGGTAACATCATCAGTGCTAGAAGGGAATGGAGGAGGAGGAGGAGGAGGAGGAGGA
>NW_015388554.1:8090-34164 GCF_001527695.2 Protobothrops mucrosquamatus | reverse complement strand
GGAGGAGGAGGAGGAGGAGGAGGAGGAGGAGGACAACAACGACAACTATGGGGTCCGTGGTGCTCTCTGAGCTTGGCAGTTTTCTTGCAGACATTTCATTACCCAACTAGGTAATGTTATCAGTGCTAGAAGGGAATGGGGTAGGAGGAGGAGGAGGAGGAGGAGGAGGAGGAGGAGGAGGAGGAAGAGGAAGAGGAAAATGACGACAACGACTATGGGGTCCGTGATGCTCTCTGAGCTTGGCAGTTTTCTTGCAGACGTTTCATTACCCAACTAGGTAACGGCATCAGTACTACAAGGTAGTTTAACTGCACTCCCTTCAAACACTGATGCCTAGTTGGGTCGTGAAACGTCTGCAAGAAAACCAGCAACCACTCAGAGCACCAGGGACTCCACAAGGGCACCTCGCTGTCCTGCTGATGGTGCATCCCAGCATTATAAGATCTCTCAAAGGCGGAGACACACGAG
Source organism: Protobothrops mucrosquamatus (assembly GCF_001527695.2). NCBI lineage: Eukaryota > Metazoa > Chordata > Lepidosauria > Squamata > Viperidae > Protobothrops > Protobothrops mucrosquamatus. The sequence continues at coordinate 33,696 of NW_015388554.1, read as the reverse complement.
GAAATCAGCTTCTGAGATTACCTTAGGACCCGCTGCTCTGCAATGGGCCAGTCTATGTCAACATCGATGTCCACACTGTGCTCAGCTCGCATTTCGTAGTAGGCCATTTTCCCACCCTAAACAAAATGGAAACCATGGGTCAGTCGATCGTGCCCACACCAGAGGGCGCATCCTGAATGCTGGGCAGGGTTTCCAGAGGGGTCATGTACAGGCACAGGTCTGCAGAGAAGAGCCAGAAATTGCATACCAGCCCAATTTGCAGGCAAATCTTTTTTTTTTTTCCCCCTTCCCTTTTAGAAGACAGGGACGTTCTGGAATGAAAGCCCTGTGACTATCTTAAATACACTGAAAGTGTGAAAGATTAACATTATAGATCAGTGATGGCGAATTTTTTAGAGACCGAATGCCCCAAAACCACCCCGTCCTGTCCTGCCCCCCCCTGCAGGGCCGCCCACCGCCTCCACGGCCCACCGCAGATAGCCCAGGCAGCCCAGCAGTGCCATGGCGGCTATGCCCTCCTCCCGCGCACCGCAGCATCATCTGCACACGATGATGAATCCACCTCCTTAACACTCTGGATGGAATAATAAAAACCTAGCTTAATTCATACCAATTGTGCTTCTGCATCAAAAATAGTAAACAGGAAAGTCTTGTTTGGAAAAACAAAATATAAGTCCCATCTACTATAGCCTTTCAGCTGGGGTGGACTTACCAATATTTTAGATGGCCTAGTTCAGTGATGGCGAACCTTTAAGAGACTGAGTGCCCAAACTGCAACCCAAAACCCACTTATGCATTGTCGAGTGTCAGGTGGGTGTGGTCCATTGGCTGGGCGTGGCTGCGGTGGTAACGGCAGACTGGGTGGGACTAAAAAGTTCAATCAATCAATTCCAAATTTGCAAGATCTTTTTTTTCCCACGAGAAATTGAAATCGACTGATTGAACCTTTTTTTTTTTTTTTGCACATGGTGGCGGAGCCTAAAGCGAAAACCTAGCTGAAGGCCTAGGACTGGGGCGACGGCGCACGTGCCCACAGAGAGGGCTCTGAGTGCCGCCTCTGGCACCCGTGCCATAGGTTCGCCACCACTGGCCTGGTTGTATCATGCTACAACTAGGAATGTGAAACAGGACGATAATCTGGCCAGTGATTCCAGGGAAGTGGGATTGAATGTCTCCCTTCCTCTTCTATTTCTTGATTTAAAAATCACTCTATCAGCAATTGGCCTTTGACAGTCAATCCACCCCTTACAGGAGGATTTTAAGAAAAAAATGAGGGAAAAAATTCAGCCGGTCCCTAAATTGGAACTATGAAAGGAGAGCTTCGAAAGAACTGAGTAACTTCTTCAGAAACCCAACTCAGCAGAATTGCAGTGGCAAAAGGAAGGACAAACAGAATTGGCGCACCCACCTGCAAATATCCCTTTTCAATTAAGGCCCTTTTGGCAAAGTAGAACGATCCATTTTCATATAGTTCACCATCCCAGTCCTGCCGTCGGGGACGCTTGGCAGGATTCAGATTTTGCGGGACAGTTACTTCACTGACTGTTAAAACAAGAGGGAGGGGGGGAAGAGTTGGATTCGGTACCATGGGAATTGCAAATATCACTGTGCTGTCCCTCTCACTCACTCACACACTAAACTGTGGTTTGGTGAGTTTATTAATACAGGTTGTCCTCGAGTTACGAGTGGAATGGAGCCTGCCCATTCCACTCGTAACTCGAAAACTCGTAGAGTGAATCTCGTTCCTTTAGCACGATCACTCCCTTGCTCGTTAAAACGCACACGGCTCGTTAAGTAAACATGAGGTATCTCAAGGGTGGGGAAGGCCATGGAGGGCCTAGTGATGGAACATGTTGTGATTCCTCGCCAGCCAGTGGATCTGGCAGTTGAGTCTGAGGAATCAGAGGAGGAGGAGGAGGGGCCTGGAGTGACATTGGAGTCAGAGGAAGGCTTTGAGGAGCTCCAAGATTTTCAATCGAACGAGGAGCCTGGCCCCTCTACTCGCGCTCAGGCTGAGACACAGCTGTGCTGGGAGCCTGAGTTGGACAGTGATGAAGAACAGCTGGGACAAATCCCGGAGGCACGAATGCGCAGGCAAGAGAAGCGAGTAAGACAGAGAAATGCAATGGGGCGGCTCCAAAGGCAAAGGAGAAGGCATTAGGAAGCCACGCCTTGGCTGAATTATAAAAGGGAAGGTGTGGGAGGTGCTGGTTGCCGAAGGCAACCGTTCGTGTTGAGGATCGACTTTCTGTGGACTGTGTTTGTTTGCCTTGGACATTGACTCAGGTCTGTGAGAATAAAAGGGGTTGGTTTTTCTTGCGGTTCCTGCCTGTTTCTTGGAAGAGGGGTTTCTCCTTGTGAGCATAACAAGGACTCACGCAGGCTGGGACAGAACAGAACAGGCCCCCAAGGCCTCCCTGACCCACTAAGATACCTCATGCTTCCCCCCCCCTTCCTGCCACCTGGGACTCACCTGGAAAAGGTCTGTCTCCTCTCTGCCACGGTTCCTGCTGCCACTCCGATCTGAAGCCAGGGGATGCATCCACAGCCTTCCTGCGGCCCGATCCAGGCTTCGGAGGCCTGGAAAAGGCTGCTTCCGTCCGGATCTATGGCCGCAGAGCACTTTTGCTACACCCCCCGCGGCCCGATCCAGGCAGCAGAGACCTTTTCAAAGCCTCCAGAGCCCAGATTGGGCCGTGGGGGCGGGACAAAAGTGTTCCGTGGCTATACAGCCGGGCAGCAGCCCCCTGGAAAAGGCCCGATCCAGCTTCCGGAGGCACGTCAAAGCATCCCCCGGCTTCGGTTCCCTTCTCTGTTGCAGAGAAGAGGCCTAAAGAACCATGAGCTCGCGTAACTCTGAACGAGCGTTAAGTGAACGCTCGTAACTCGGGGAGTACCTGTATTCTCCAACAATTCCCTTCACCAAAAACCCAGAACTGTTCCAATTAAGTCCAGCCACAAGCAGACCATGGCTAGTCCACAGAGCAATGGCCAAAGAGTCCACAAGGCACTTGAAAGTTTGTCAATCAAAATCAAACTTAAACCCACCCTACAAGAGGGTTCATGAGGCAAGAAAAATGCAGAGTTCACAAGGCCCGATCCGAGTCAAGGCACGGTGTCAGTCCAAAGCAAGACCAGAAAACACACAGCTAGGAAACAAACACGTTGCTCCTAGCATCACTTCCATCTGTCTGCGGTGCTAAAGAGTCAGCTTCTGGCGCAGCCTATCAAGAAAGGCTTGGCTTTCTCCTCACGAGTAATCTGGCTGGCCTTCTCTGCTCCTGCCTTTTTCTCTGCCCTACGTGTTCTTGGATCAGATGCAAAAGGCAGTTCCTCTTCCTCATCAGCTGCATGCTTTTCCCACCTGGAGCCTCAGAACTGTCCTGCCGCAGCTGTGCTTCAGCCAAATCCTTCAAAAATGGGTTCTCAGAGCCATCAATCAACTCATCAGAATCATCCTGATTTTTCAAAGGGAAGCAACATCTCTTCCCAGCAGAGACACATTACCTTGCTGGTTAAAAAGTCCCCATGCCAATCTTTGGCCTTTCCACAGAAGAGAATTTTAGGCATCAGAGAAAGACCCTGGCCCAGTGTTGGGATGTTGCAACCAGCTGAGTAGGCTGTACTGAGAAGGTTTGGATTTAAAGGTCAAGGTCAAAGTTTCTCTGTCCAGTTATGTCCCAACTCTAGCGGGTGGTGATCATCTCCATTTCTTAGCCAAAGAAGCCAGCTTGTTCAAGGGCGGTAGAGGGTTGATGTGAATAGGTACCTATCTGAAGCTTTCATTAGCAATAATATCCGGTCTGAAAGATGCTCAAGCTTTACCTCCTTTTTTAATTTCACTCCATCTGAACTGGTGCCGCCGGACAACGGAAAACACCGAGTCAAAGCCGTCCTCCCGGATCATTTTGACCACTTTGGTGAGGTCGGTGGGATGCAGGCACGGGGAAGTTGCTTGGATGTTTCCTACAACATCAACCTCTGTAGAAATGAAAGAAAAATATGGAGGAGATAAGAATCTTCTAGGTCAGGGGTCCCGAAGCCCCGGTCCGTGGACCGGTACCGGGCTGCGGCATGCCAGCAACTGGTCCGCACAAACAAGCAAAGCCCCATCTGCGGGATGCAGGCAGCACACAAAACCACACACCCTCCGGTCCACGGAAAAACCTCTCTCCACGGAACCGGTCTCTGGTGCCCAAAAGGTTGGGGATCTCTTTTTCTAGTTTGCCATTTGGTTCAAACTATATCATTAAAATGTACCAGAAGATATATGGCATATATTTATGGGAAAATCCAAGCAGAATATTATTACAATTTACACTGTTTAGAATCCTTACATTTATTCAATGGCATGGTCATAGCAAATAGAATTCTATTTAGGTAAATAGTTAATATCTGGTTTTTAGACTATTAATTTGGGGGCTAATTCAGTTAAATAAAAAGTATGAAGCAGGTGGCTTTTACAATGATTTCTTTGCCTCCGTATATTTTGCTGAAATATGAGATGTTTCATAATACAACTGGCTCCCTAAAATGCAATATTTAAACATTGATTAGTACTCCGATCTATCTCTGTCACTAAGGAGAGCTCGGAAGCAGCAGAGACAAAGAATTTCATTACAGATTAAAATTACATTCAATTAATATATAAGCATGCAGATAAAAAGAGATTTTCAGGTAATCCTTGATTTACAACCGGATGACCGTTCAAAAATATAACAACACTGGGGAAAAAAAGTGACTTATGATTACTTTTCACACTTACAACCGTCGCAGCATTCCCATGATCACATAATCAAAATTCAGGCACTGGGCAACTGGCAGATATTTATGACGGTTGCACTGTCCTGAGGTCACGTGATCACCATTTGTAACCTTCCCCAAACAAAATCAGCCGGGGAAGTCAGACGCGCTTAACCGCTGCATGATTCGCTTAACAACTGCAGTGATTCATTTAACAAATGTGTAAAAAAAAAAAATCATAAAATGGGGTAAAACTCACTTAACAACTGCCTTGGGTAGCAACGGAAATTTTGGGCTCAACTGTGGTCATAAGTTCAAGACAAACAGAATTACAGAGTGGGAAGGGACCTTGGAGGTCTTCTAGTCCAACCCTCTGCTCAAGCAGGAAACCCTATAACAGGGGTCTTCAAACCTGTCCCTTTTATGACTTGTGGACTTCAACTCCCAGAATTCCTCAGCCAGGCACGCTGGCCAGGGATGTCAAGCCCAATCGCATTGTGGGCCGTATCGTGACGTATCGGTATGGTTTTTGTCCTTGTGGAGCCGGGGTGGGCGGGGCCTGCGCAGGCCGCATCCGGCCGGTGGGCAGCGTGTTGAACATTCCTGCTCTATACAATGTCAGACAAGTGGCTGTCTGATCTCTTTAAAAACCTCCAGTGTTGGAGTTTTCACCGCTTCCTGAGGCAGGTTGTTCCACTGGTTAATTGTTTTAACTGTCAGGAAGTTTCTCCTTAGTTCTAGGTTGCTTCTCTCCTTGATTAGTTTCCATCCATTGCTTCTTGTCCTGCCTTCAGGCGCTTTGGAGAATAGCTTGACTCCCTCTTCTTTGGGGCAGCCCCTGAGATATTGGAAGACTGCTATCATATCACCCCTTGTGTCCTTCTTTTCATTAAATTAGACATACCTGTATTCAAATCCAGAGAATGAAAGCTGAAAGATCTCCCAAAGCAATACTTTTTTTAAAAAAAACTCAACAACTCATAATTTGTGAGCACCAACATACCCTCGTGATATTGGAGAAACTCCACAATGGTGTCCAAAGAAGTAGAGGAATCTTTAGACACTTCAGAGGTCCTCCGATGGACCTGGGCTCCAAACTGTTTGGCAGTTTTCTCAATTTCATCATGATCTGTGGAAACCCACACGCTGTGGGGAGACAAAGGGAGCAGCAACGTTATTGCCCGTGAGGGAAGGTTGTGACACAGCATGACAAGCCTTAAGACAGGAGTCAATTCTTTATCTCCTATTCTCCCCACTAAATCTTTTGGAAAAGAGAGTAGTAACCGTTCTCTTCGACCGACGTCTTTCAGGAAAATCACTAGGGTTTGGCCTTAATTTTCAAATCTGTAAAATGGGCACATCGTGTTTTTACAAACGGAAAGATTGCGCAGCGCTTCAGATTTGGAGGCAAAAAAGGTCACGAGAGGATATGAGGGTGAACATCTAGCACCCTTGGCAATGCTGTAAGGCTGCTGCATTCCCCCCCCCCCCCCCGCTTCAAAGTGTACAGTTACTGCAGTGGATTCCATAAAAAGGCATGTTTAATTTAAGGTGGAAACTCAACATTAGGAAAACCAAGATCATGGCATCCGGCCCTCTCAATTCCTGGCAAATAGATGGGGAAGAAATGGAGGTAGTGACAGATTTTATCTTCCTGGGCTCCAAGATCACCACAGATGGAATCTGCAGCCAATATATCAAAAGATGCTTGCTCCTGGGGAGGAAAGCTATGCCAAATCTAGACAGCATACTAAAAAGCAGAGACATCACCCTGCCAACAAAAGGGCGTATAGTCAAGGCCATGGTTTTCCCAGTTGCAATGTGTGGCTGCGAACGTTGGACCATAAGAAAGGCTGAGTGCAAAAGAATTGAGGCCTTTGAACTCTGGTGCTGGAGAAGACTCCTGCGAGTCCCCTGGACTGCAAGGCGATCAAACCGGTCAGTCCTAGAGGAGATCAACCCTGACTGCTCTTCAGAAGGCCAGATCCTGAAGTGGAAACTCAAGTCCTTTGGCCACCTAATGAGAAGGAAGGACTCACTGGAGAAGAGCCTGATGCTGGGAAAGATTGAGGGCAAGAGAAGAAGGGGACGACAGAGAATGAGGTGGCTGGATGGAGTCACTGAAGCAGTAGGCGTGAGCTTCAATGGACTCCAGAAGATGGTAGAGGACAGGAAGGCCTGGAGGAACATTGTCCATGGGGTCGCGATGGGTGGGACACGACTTGGCAACTAACAACAACAATTTAAGGTGGGCAGACTGGTCCTGTCTTTCTGCCCACATATGCTTTGAAATACCTTTTACCCTTTTACACCAAGTACTGCACAACCTCAGCAAAAACTTAATTTTCTGTTTTGCCCTCAAGTCCTCTTCAAGGAACCAGAATAGGAAAATACTTCTATCTATTTCAGAGAAAGAATCTGAAAACATATGGTTTTATTTCAATTCCCTGTCAAAACGTGCCCTCTGAAATAACAATAGCAATAGCACTTAGACTTACATACTGCTTCATAGTGCTTGACAGCCCTCTCTCTCTAAGTGGTTTACTGAGTATATTGCCCCCAACCATTTGGGTCCTCATTTTACAGATCTCAGAAGGATGGAAAGCTGAGTCAACCTTGAGCCAGTCAGGATCGAACTCCTGGCAGTGGGCAGAGTTAGCCTGCAATTCTGCGTTCTAACCACTGCGCCACCACAGCTGTTATAATAAACAGAATATCCTCTTAAGTTAAGTCGCATAAGGGGCAACCTTGCAAGTATTTGTTTAAACCAGTATATTTAATAAGAACTGATTTGGGACGGCTCATACTGTACATTTAATTAAATAATAATACTGGTAGTCCTTGACTTATAACCATTCATTTAATGGCTGTTTGAAGTTACAACGGCACTGAAAAAAGTAACTTATGATCATTTTTCACACTTTTGACCATTGCAGCATATCCCATGGTCAGATGATCAAAATTTGGATAACTTGATAACTGGCATGTACTTATGACAGTTGCATTGCCCTGGGTCATGTGATCACCATTAGTAACCTTTTCAATTGACTTCCGACAAGCAGAGTCAATGGGGAAAGCCAGATTCACTTAACAACTGTGGCAAAAAGTCATAAAATGGAGCAAAATCACTCAGCTTACTTTAACAACAGAAAGGTTGGGCTCACTGGCGATTGTAAGTCAAAGACTACCTGTAAAGCATATAAAGCAGTGGTTCTCAACCTGTGGGTTGGGACCCCATTTGGGGCCGATCGACCATTTCACGGGGGTCGCCAAGCAAGGCTGTCTGCCATGTTTTTTGTCCGCCATTTTTTTCCCCTTTTCCGGCGGGTGCCTTACCTCCCTTGGGCTGGGCCAGCTGGTGGTCAGCCTGCTCCGTCTCTGCCGCTTGCCAGTTACGCCTCAGCCGGCGCAGGGGGCGGAACCACGCATGCGCGGCGCTCCCGGGCAGGGAAAGTCCTCGACTTACGACCGGTTGGGTAGTCCTCGACTTACGACCGGTTTAGTCCTCGACTTACGACCAGTTTAGTCCGACTTACCACCGGTTTAGTCCTCGACTTACGACCGGTTGGGGTCGCGGCATTAAAAAGGTTGAGAACCACTGATATAAAGGGTGTCAAGCCACACCATTTATAGTCATTTCATTCAACGTTTGGATTGCCATTTTTTAAAAAAAAATTATTTTAATAGGTCACACCTATTTTTCTCAGCTTTGCTGACATACAGGGCTGCCCAACTCACACACAGCATATATTTAAAAATCCACAACATAATAAAACCCCACAAACCTTCATCCCAGTCTCCTTGAAACCTGCTAGGAAATTAATATTACTACCATCTCTATAGTACCCACATCTACTGGAATCCGCTGGAAACTTTTGCAAGAAACTGTCTATGAAAAAGCCACCAACAGCCCATCCTGGATATGAAATCCCACGGATTTCCACCTTTTGATTCTGAGAGAGAGCGTGCTTTCTAATAATTATAAAGCGCTGTATTATTTTTACTATGGCTTGTGTGAAACCCCTAATAAAGAATCAAATAAAACCCGGAAGTTTCTGTTGGAGACAAAAGAACTATAGTTTCATTCAAAATGGGAGGGGGAAAGAGAGAGAGAGAGAGAAGGGGGGGGGGAAGAAACCATTGTCACTCGCGCATGCGCAGACCTCTGAAAGGCGCCGGAGTCGAGCGCTGCCCTCAGTACCCAGCCAATCAGCGGAACGCCAGCCAGGAGCTTAATGTTCTTCAGAGGGATTCCTTTGCTGCCGCCTCGAGCCAGGATCAGCGCCGCTATGTGAGGGGACCCCGCGTCGGCATCACCCGACGGCCGGGAAGAGGAGACAGCGAGCGAAGGAGAATCCCCAGCCGTCGCAGCCATGGTTTTTCTGACAGAATGAACATAACCGCCCTGCCACGTTTAAGCCCCGCCCCTCGCGCAGCCGCGCTGGCACGCCCGCCCATGAGCATGCTGGGAGGTGGAGTTTTAGGCGCGGAGATGAACCTCGCCGCCTTCTCAAGCCTTCAGAGGACGTAGTAGACGTTGTCTCTGCGCTTGCCGGGAAATGTAGTTTCACTGGGCGATGAGAGACGGCAGAGACCGTTCCAGTGGGATGTCGGGAAACGTAGTTCAATGGATGGATGAATCTAAAGTGGGCCTCGCTGGACGTGAGGCTAAAGCCGTTCCTCTCGAGATGGGGTGGACTACAAATCCCATGTGCCGGCTAAGTGTGATGTCTGTTGGAGTCCAACTTATTTGGAAAGCACCTGGTCGAATGGGCTTGGATGATAAAGAGTCCCCGAAGTTCCTTCAACCAGTAGAGATTAGATTAGATTACCTTTATTGTCATTTTTTTCCTGTGGGCACAATGGCACACATTAAAGATGAAATTTAGTTGCTTGCTATCTGCATTATTTACAGAATTTTGTGGCATCTTGGCTTCTAAGAGAAAATATCACACAACCGTTTGTGGGAAGTCAGAGCCCCAGAGAAAGAAATATTAAAAGGGCAGAAATATATATTTCCTCAAAAGTATTTTAAAAAGCAGAAACCAACTTTGGCTCCAAATCTCTCTGCCCCAAGCAAGATCTAGCCCCATACAAATGCAGATGTAAAACCATTAGAAAGCTGAAGCCAGAGCAATCAAGAAGACAAAGAGAAAATCTGCATGTCCCACCCAAACTCTAGGAGTCATTAGCCCCATCACCTGGGAAGCAGGATATGATAATACGATTAAACCACAGATATCAAGGCCTAGAAAAACACTCCTCAAAGTTCATGCCACAGGAACAGGAAACTATTCCAAACAGGGCTAGAGGGGGTATAAAAAACCTTCTACCCATGTGCTCTCGCTCTTCTCCTCTGCTCCTTCTTGCAAGGACCATCTTTCTTCTGCAATAAACTGTAACCTTCTTCCCAAAGCAGTCGCCATGTTTGCTTATTTATTCCCGGCTTGGATGAACCAGGATGAAGACTTACTTCTAACACATTCCTTGGAAATGTTAGACAATAACACTTTCACAAGCCACCAGATGTAACTGTATGATGCATAGATCTGACCGAGATAAACGTACCTTGCAATAAAAGAATAATAAATTACAGTTAGGTAATAATCTGTAGTTTCAAAATAAATGTATACACTTCCGTGTGTTACCATTTTCATTGTTCTACCGTAGTTTGTCAAGAGCAGGGGTAGTCAACCTTGGCTCTTTTATGACTCGTGGACTTCAACTCCCAGAAAGCTGGCTCAGGAATTCTGGGATTTGAAGTCCACGAGTCATAAAAGAGCCAAGGTTGACTACCCCTGGTCAAGAGGTTACGAGGCATCATGATCATTAGACACCTCCCTCCCTTGTAGGCAAATATACTTGCCTGTGTATAAATCTTTATTGTGAAATATCTTGAAAACTTTAGCCAACCAGCACCTTTATCACCTGTTTTCTAATTCATCTGATCAAAATATGTAAGAATTAGCACATTTTATCTCGGAGGTCAATCATTTCCCAAAACTTGTAGATCAGTGTAATCAGTTTTGCTAGGTTCACACAACACACCAGGCTAACTTGTGGATGGCAAGTTTATATTCCAAACATGATGTTGTGGGAAGTCAGCCCCCCCCCACAGAGAAAGAAATATTTTTGGAAATATTTAAAAGGCAGAATATATTTCCCTAAAGGGTTTTAAAAGCAGAAACAGCCCTGCCCCGAAGTGTCTCTGTCCCAAATAGAAACCAAGTCTGTAGAAATGCAGGTGATAATCTTGTCAGAAAGACTGGAATCAGGAAACTGGGATTAGGAAGAAAGATCCCTAGAATCAACACACCAAAAATCTAAGAGTCATCAGCCACAGCCACAGGGAAGCAGGATATGACCCTTGGGACATAATAAGATTAACCCACCACCATCAGAATACCAGAAAGGCACACTCAGACTCAGGTCAAAGTTCATGCCATAGGAACAACTCCAAACAAATGGCTCCAGAGGGTATAAAAACCCACTCCCTACATGTGCTCCCTCTTTTTTCTTCCAGAGTCATCTTTCTGTCTGGCTCTCCTCTTCAATAAACTGCAACCTTCTTTCTAAAGCAGTCGCCGTGTTGTTTATCCCCGGCTTGGACTGAACCACGATGAAGACTTTTCCTTCAACAATGTGAACATAACCACTTCCATAATCTAATAAATGGTGTTACTGCATATTATTCTCGAACAGTTGCTCCAGCGATGGTAGAAATGGGAGCAGTAAGAGTTCGCAGCTAAATACATATGAAGACGAGCCCTCCTACTATTGCTCCTGCAGGTCTTTTTTAATTCCAGCAGAGGGCAGCCTTTCCACACAGAAGAAAACTGCAGGCCTCACACATATTCTGAGAAATGGAAACAAGAATTAAAAATTAGCTCTTCTGGTTTTAAAGCATTGCATTTCTTCTTGTTCACAAGGTTTGCTGTGGATATGATCTGGCACATTGGAGTGTTTGAGGCCTTCCTTGTTTGGAGTCTTCAGGCCGCTGTAAAAAAGGCCCTCCCCTACAATCATTGATCCATCCTGGTTTGGGTTAGGAGTGGAAAACTGGAAGACTCTGAGTTCTAGTCCTGCCTTGAGCACAAAATCACCTGGATGACTTTAATTAACTATTAATAGAATAGAGCTGGAAGGGGCCTTGGAGGTCTTCTAGTCCAGCCCCTCACTTAAGCAGGAGAACCTATACCATCTCAGACAAGTGACTGTCTAGCCCAGGGGTAGGCAACCTTGGCTCTTTTATGACTCGTGGACTTCAACTCCCAGAATTCCTGAGCCAGCATGCTGGCTCAGGAATTCTGGGAGTTGAAGTCCACGAGTCATAAAAGAGCCAAGGTTGCCTACCACTGGTCTAGCCTCTTCTTAAAAATCTTCAGTGATGGAGTGCCCACGATTTCTGGTGGCAAAGCTGTTCCACTGGTTGATTGTCCTCACTGTCGGAAAGTTTCTCCTTAATTCCAGGTTGCTCCTCTCTTTGGTCAGTTTCCAACCATTGTTTTTTGTCCTGCCCTCTGGTGCTTTAGAGAATAACGTGACCCCCCCCTTGTCTTTGTGGCAACCCCTCAAATACTGGAATAAACCCCTCAAATACTGGAATTGCGCCAGTCACTTTCTTTCAGCCCTAGGAAGGAGGCAATGGCAAATCCACTTCAGAAAAACCTTGGCAAGTAAACTGCAAGGACTTCTCCAGGCAGTCTTCGAGAATCAGACATAATTAAATCAAAGGAAAAAAAAAACATAGCTTGATTTTTAATTTTAGGAAACAAAGTAAAAGGATTGGGGGTTTACTTCTCTGCCAACGAGATACGACACAACTTCCTGTTCCCCTACATTTGCAATGATCTTCTGCCTTTAACCCAGGGGTGTCAAACTCAATTTCACTGAGGGCCGCATCAGCATTGCGGTTGCCCTGGGGGAGGGCAGGGTGTGTGGCCAGAGTGGGTGCAGCCTACTGGGTGGGTGTGGCCTACTGGGTGGGCATGGCCAGTTCTACATCATTCGCATCAAGGGTGCCTATGGGGGCCTGGGCAGGAGTGGGACAGATCTGAGGGTCTCTGGCAGAAGGGGGTGGGACCGGGGCAAGTGCCAAGGCATGGTCCACCGGGGCAAGTGCCAAGATGGCCACCACAAAATTGTACATTCACTTCTGGCTGGCCTGGGCCAGGGCCAAGGCAGCGGGGGCCATTCCCTCACTGTTTCCAGGATGGCTTCGCGGGCCACATGAAACCACTTCGCGGGCCGCATCCAGCCCCCGGGCCTTGTGTTTGACATGTCTGCTTTAACCAAACATGAACAGTTTTTGATTCCCCCCCCCCCTTATCAAGATTAGCTGAAAATCTCAAAAAAGAGATTTTGTCTCTGGAACGAAGCTCTTGAAAAGCCCTTGAAATGCCCTTTTTTTTTTGCCCCAGTGAAGAAACAAGATAATTTTTGTTTTAAACAAAACAATCCTTTAAATACATAATTGTGCGGACAAACTCTTCCCAGTTTCCTGTTTTTTCTGGATTTTCGGAGTGGCAAAAAGAAAAACTTAAGAAGAGGAGACTCTCTGCTCCAGAAACCCGATAGGAGGCAGCATCTGATCCTTCCATCACCTGTCTAAAAATAATCTGAGTTTCCCTTCTTCTCCTAGAGACGCCTCTGCCGCCCGAATGATATTGGCCACGCCGGGAGAAAGCCGTTTGGCATTTGGTGCCAGAGTGTGTTTGTGTGTTTACGAAGGTAAGGCACTCTTTGCAGTCTTCTCTGGGCTTCAAAATTTTGTCCTTATTTAGTCTTTCTCTCCTATTTTCTGAAGCAAAGTCTTCTCTCTCTCCCTCTTTCTACTTCTTCGGAGTTGGACGCGGAGAAAATGCTTCAAAAATTTTCTTTGCCAGTTCTTAAGAAGGACTGTGTGTCACCCTTCTTTGCTTAGTTGGGGTGAAATGGTAATGGTGGTACGACCTGTTTTCCTTCCTTCATCTACCAAGAAAACCATCCTAGCTTTTCTCTCCTGGGATGTCAAATTTTGATATAAAACCAGAAAGCAGCATACTCTCAAAGCATTAAGGGCTGCGCAAGTAAATCTGGAAAAGTTAAAAAAAGGGACTAACAAACAGCAAAAGGGGAAATTTCTCTATTGCGATTCTTTCTTTTGAGATTAAAGTTACTGTATCCCTGAGCAAAATGTTATTACGCATCTGTATTCTTTTTTCTGAGCATGTCCAATAGAAATGGGTACGTTTCTTTCTGTCTTTGTTTATGTGTGTATACGTGTGCTCCTGCATACATGCGTGCAGCACAGAACTGTCCAGACAGGCTATCACCGATTTTAAGTATGTTTACTTCGAAGTAATGCCTGTTGACATGCTCTTTAGTGACTATCAATAGGATTGAAATGTCACGAAACATCTTTGATAGAGATTTAATCTAAGGAAAGGTCCCCTGTCTATCTATAGAGAGCATATCGTGGTCCAGTATCTGATTTTTTAAAAATATAAATGACACTGTACTTCAATAGTTAGATGGCCTAGACGTTGGTATTTGAACATAGATTTCTTTTTAGCATTTATATTTTATTGTGCTTTGCTAATCTAGATGAAATGTTAATGTAGGTTGCTAGTCCATATGCTAAATACACGAAGGAAAGAAGCACTCTATTTTGATAGTATCATCAGGATCTCCGTCATTTATTTCTGAGGAACATGATTCAAGCCCCAGAAAAATCTGAGAGGGCAAAAGAATGAATTGTCCACTTGATTATAGGTATAATTAGCGTGTATCGTATTAATGTGTTCTCCCTTATGTTCTTTTTCATTGTTTATTTCATCGTTCTATTATCTTACTTCTGTTCCATTTACATTCTTTTCATTTCTTTTTTTTATTATTCTTGTAAGCCGCCTAGAATATCCCCACAGTGAAATAGGTGACAAATAAATTCAACAAATCAATCAATCAATAAATAAATTCAATAAATAAATATCCAGCTTAGCTCTCCACTCCATTGAAAGTAAACTGTAAATACCTTTTGGAGGAACAGATAAGAATAGTTTATTATTCTTGTGCCTGGAATATTGTGTAGAACTTTCAATATTAGTAAACCCCATAAGGTTTTAAAAAAAGAAACAGAATAAAAAGAGAAAGTGGGATGTAACCGTTATTTATTTAATTTATTTAAAAGATTGACATGGCCACTCAACATAAGCAACTCTGAGTGGCTCACAACAAATATATGGAATTATTTATCTAGGAAATGCCTCATTAAACTGTGAAATATTATTTAAGCTGTCACAGATAAGGAAGGTTTTGTAGAGGTGGATTGACATCAGGAAATTAAATAAGGCAGTGATGATATATCATACTCAAGATATGTATTTGTTATAGAATTTGACTATGCGTTGTTCTTTACATAAAAGTAATGTCCGTTGTGCAGAGTTACATTTCCTCTCCTAACTGCATATGAGAGTATAATCTTAACTTGTTATCACTAAGTTATTTCAGAAATATGAAACTAACCCTCTTATTTTTCTTTGATAATTATCTATGCGGTTGCAAAAGAGTTTAGAGCTTTTATCAAGCAAAACACACACGGTTAAAGTGGATGGTTTAACAAGGTTTCAGACTCCAGTTACATGGCACAGTTTTAATATACTACAATGTATATATCTTTTATGACTGGTGGACTTCAACTCCCAGAATTCCTGAACCAGCATGGCTCAGCATGGAAACCTCTCCCTTTCCCCTCAGCATGGCTGGCTCAGGAATTCTGGGAGTTGAAGTTCACGAGTCATAAAAGAGCCAAGGTTGCCTACCCCTGGGTTAAGCCAGGCTTCTCTTAACCATGGCTTATTGGATAAGCCACAATGGCCTGAACTTCCATGGTACATAAAGGCAAATTGTGGGTCAAGATACCTCAGGGGATTGTGAGCATCTTAGAGGGGAGCAACAATTTAAAAACAAAAAACACTCGAATCATTTCACACAGCCAATGGGAAACTGTCCATTTTTGATCCAGGTTTTGTTCTTTACTTCAAAGGCCAGTGGATGGTTCTTGAAAGCCTGCTAATCTCAGTCATAAATGGTTTCAAATTTAATGATTTAAAAAATGTGCCCTCCCTCTCTATTTTTCTCCACCCTGATCTCAATAAAATCATTAGTTTTTCCCATTGGACTCTCACAAACTCATATATCGTTTCAAAAAGTTCTTGCTACTACCCTATTTGAGGGCCCTTATATAAAGCTCATGGTTCTCAACCTTTTCCTTTGTGTGCACTAATCTACTCTCAGGGAATTTGTGTGTGTGTGTGTGTGTTTGTGTGTATTGCTACATAATCCTCATCCCTGACCACTTGTGTCCCCATGTTTGCAAACATTACACATTGGATGAGATTACAATAGGATTGTAGAATTGTAACTTCATTGAGTGAACTCATGGTTCATTGTGGGCACTTTTGCTGGAAACTGGAAGGAAACCCCAGTGTTCATCAAAGACGTTGTAAATTGTGGTCACGCAAGCAACTATAGGTGTGGACCAGTTGTCAAGTCCAGTTGCCTGAAATGTGGTTGCTTGGACGGGGCGGGGGTGGGGACCTCGGCTGTCGGAACTTTGGAACTGAGTTAAGTACCTTTTAGGAGACCCAGTTGTAACTTTGAATGATTGCTAAATGACCAGTTGTAAGTTGAGGACTATCTGTATCACTCAGCCCCTTCTGTCTTACAGAACAGGAAGATGAGTACTTGACTTACAATTGTTTGTTTAGTGACCGTTCGAAGTTACCACAGCATTGAAAAATGTGACTTATGGCCGTTTTTCACAGTTACAACCTTTGCAGAACCCACACAATCATGTGATGAAAATTTGAATACTTGGCAACTGGAATGTACTTACGACGGTTGCGGTGTCCCAGGGTCATGTGATCCCCTTTTGCGGGACCTTCTGACAAGCAAAGTCAATGGGGAAGCCCGATTCATTTAACAATCGTGTTACTAATTTAACAACTGCAGAGATTAACAACTGTGGCAAGAAAGGTCATAAAAAGAGGGCAAAACTCACTCACTAACCGTCTTGCTTAGCAACAGAAATTTTGGACTTAATTGTGGTCATAAGTCGAGGACTTCCTGTACTTGGAACACACTCCTGAGTACCTTGAAGGAAATATGGGATGTATGGGCACCAAAGAGAAAGTAAAGGACAATACTGGACTCTCTAGGAATTTACCTGTGAATCTTTATCTGACGGTATTGTAAACTTTTGCTTTGCTTTGTTTTGCAACAGTGCAGTCGTTCCAGACGAAGCAATGAACATTGCATTTTGTGGCCATAACATTTCTGCTTATGACATGAGCAGTGGATTCGTAAGAAATGTCTGTTTTCTGGATGCCCTCAATTTGGTGCCTCATGTGTTCCTCTTATTCATCACATTTCCTATATTGTTTATTGGTAAGTAACAACCAGATTTTTTCAGTCATTTTTCAGTTTATATACAGTAGTTTAAACCTTATAAAAAAATTAACCAACTAACCTCCCTCCCTCCCTTTTTCCCTCCCTCCCTCCTTCTATTCCTCCTTTTCTTTCCCATCCTTCCTTCTTTCACTCCCTCCCTTTTCCTTCCTTCCTTCCTTCCTTCCTTCCTTCCTTCCTTCCTTCCTTCCTTCCTTCCTTCCTTCCTTCCTTCCTTCCTCCCTCCCTCCCTCCCATCCATCCATCCATCCATCCATCCATCCATCCAAATCTATCTCATTTTCCCTCCATTTCTGATTTCTTTTTAACCCTTATATTTGTTTAATCCCTTATCCATGTCACTTAATGTTTTTTTAAAGAAAAGGGTAGTTGAAAAATTTTACACGTTACTCCTAATCTACAATTGTTTTTCTTTGTATACGTACTGACTACTTGCACTTTCCCCTCAAATATCAGGCATTTTTAGACCTTTTTGCTGATATACACATTTGTACAAGCATTTTCTCTTGATCAATATCCTTTTCTTGTATTTTTAAAAAAAAATTATTTAACTATATCCACCAATGCAGGTCCGTGCTGTCTGTTTATAAATCCATCCAGGCTCTTGTATTGATTTAAAACTGAATTAGGCTATCCTGCAGAATCTAAATCAATTTCCCCATTAACCTTAACAACTTGAGCATTTGAACTGTTCACAGAACGATGCACAATCACTATTTTAAAGCAAACATGCCAGAACATACCATCCCATTCACCCAGATTTTGAGATAAAGAACGCTCCATTTTAATTCTTTTTTTTGTTTTACTTCCTGAGGAACAAATGCTTATGAAGTCAACGGACACAAAGTCCAAGCAAGCTGAAATAGACACAAAAAGGCAGCATCGACAGGTGTAGCAAAAGAAAGATTTCAAAGCAACTTAAAGGAATAAAACAAACATGTTTATAGGAACGTTCAAGAGAGGCCATATCCTTAAAATACCATGATCCCTGGTGGCGCAGTGGTTAGAATGCAGTACTGCAGGCTAATTCTGCCCACTGCCAGGAGTTCGAACTTGACCGACTCAAAGTTGTCTCAGCCTTCCACCCTTCCAAGGCTGGCAAAATGAGGATCCAGATCATATTTCGGGTGTTCAGCAACTAGCCTGCATTTATGCCATTTGCAGCACTCCGCAGTCATGTGATCACGGTTTATTTATTTCTTTTTTCTTTTTGCTAGAAACTGACATTTACTTCTGATTTCTTGCAAAAAGAACATCCCCTGCAGAAAATGGATTTTCTTAATGACCAACGCAGAAAAAGTGATAAAATCGGGCACGGCCACTTTAACTGGCACAACTTACCACTCTAATTCCGGGCTCAATTATCGTCATTAAGTCAAAGATTAACCTATATGTACAAAAGGGGGAAACATGGGTCTTGATGATGTGATGTCACTTTTGTCAGGAGGGATTCTGCAAATACTTTGGAAGCAATCAACAACAAAAAAATAAATCTGAAAACGTCCAGGAGTCGCTGAATATAAAGATTGAGGTGGAAAACTAAAAGGAAAACTGAGAATAATAGGGCAAAATGGAGTTTCCTGGGAATATTTTATTACTTTTTTAATTGTATCCCACCTTTATTATTTTTACCAATAACTCAAACATACCCAATGCACTTTCCTTCTCCTATTTTTCCCACAATAACAACCCTGTGAGGTGGTTTGTACAGAGACAAAGTGACTGCCCCAAGGTCATCCAGTTGGCTTTCATGCCTAAAGCGGGACTAGAACTCACTGTCTCCTGGTGATTGTCCCAAAGTCACCCAGCCAGCTTTCATGCCTAAGGCGGGACTAGAACTCACTATCTCCTGGTGATTGGCCCAAAGTTACCCAACCAGCTTTCATGCCTAAGAAGGAACTAGAACTCATAGTCTCCTGGTGCTTGGCCCAAGTCACCAGCCAACTTTCATGACTAAGGCAGGGCTAGAACTCACGGTCTCCTAGTTTCTAGCCTGATGCATTAAACCACTAGAACAAACTGGCTTTTGTGCCAACCTAACCGAAATATTCATGCCTTATTTTGCTTTTCAGCTTCAACCCCTGACTTTTTACAACTCTTTAACTGGATTCTTTGTTTTAGGATGGGGAAGCCAAAGTTCCAAAGTCCAAATTCATCACAACACATGGCTACACTTCCCTGGGCACAACATGCGATGGATTCTGACATTCACTCTCCTTTTTGTCCATGTGTGTGAAATCGGCGAGGGCATCGTTTCGGATTCGTAAGTCCTGGGGAAGTGCACCTTCTCAAAATGCTTGGTCTTATATTTAATAGATTTTATTAAATTTTATTATTAATAGATTCAAAAGCACGGGTGTCAAACTCGCTGCATCACATGACGTGTCACGATGTAGCGTGACTTTTTTCGCATTGCCAGAGCTGGGGTGGGTGCGGCCTCCGCATGATGCAACCGGCCCATGGGCCGGCAGCTTGACACTCCTGTTCAAAAGCAAAAAAGGCTGCATATTTAACGCATAGATAACATTTATTGCCAGCTCCTGAAGCCAATTGTGTATTTTTGCCAGGATTGTTGTGAAGGGCCTAAGACAGAGATGGCGAACCTTTTAGAGACCGTGTGCCCAAACTGCAACCCAAAACCCACTTATGTATTGTTGGGTGCCGGGTGGGTGTGGCCCATTGAGTGGGCGTAGGCCATTGGGTGGGGGTGGCCCATTGGGTGGGCATGGCTGCGGTGGTAATGGCAGACTAGGTGGGATTAAAAAGTTCAATCAATCAATTCCAACTTTGCGAGATCTTTTTTTCCCCGCGAGAAGTTGAAATTGACTGATTGATTGAACCTTTTTTGTTTTTTTGCACATGGCAGCGGAGGCCTAAAGCGAAAAGGTTTTATAAAACCCAGCTGAAGGCCTAGGACTGGGGCGACGGTGTGTGTACCCAAAGGGAGGGCCCTGCGTGCCACCTGTGGCATGCGTGCCATAGGTTCGCCACCACGGGCCTAAGAAAAGATGCAGCAACCTTAAAAAGTGACAGACAGATGCAGTCAAGAGTCTGCATGCATCCTTTTGCCTTGGAAACCAAAACACCACATAATCCAAATATTTAATTTTAGTTTTATCTGGTGATATATTGATTTATTCGATTCATATAAGCACTGAGGGCTAACTTTAAGCTGTTGCTGTTGTTCTGTCCCAGCCTACATGAGTCCTTGTTATGCTCATAAGGAGAAACCCCTCTTCCAAGGAACAGGCAGGAACCACAAGAAAAAAACCAACCTCTTTTATTCTCACAGACCTGAGTCAATGTCCAAGGCAAACAAACACAGTCCACAGAAACTCAATCCTCAACACAAATGGTTGCCTTTGGCAACCAGCACCTCCCACACCTTCCCTTTTATTATGCAGCTAAGGCGTGCCTTCCTAATGCCTTCTCCTTTGCCTTTGGAGCCGCCCCATTGCATTCCTCTGTCCTACTCGTTTCTCTTTCCTGTGCATTCATGCATCTGGGATTTGTCCCAACTGTTCTTCATCACTGTCTACTCAGGCTCCCAGCACAGCTGTGTCTCAGCCTGAGTGCAAGTAGGGGGGCCAGGCTCCTCATCCGACTGTAAGTCTTGGAGTTCCTCAGAGCCTTCCTCTGACTCTGATGTCACTTCAGGCCCCTCCTCCTCCTCATCTGATTCCTCAGACTCAGCTGCCGGATCCACTGGCTGGCGAGGAATCACAACAGCTGTGCAGTTGGCCACTACAAATGTCTCAGTATTGCTTCAGGAGATTTTGAAGGTCAAGTCTACAAATGCAGTATAGAGTTTAGTTTGGAATGGGATGCTTCTGAGATGGACCATCTCTTGAGCATCTCTGCACTGAAATGCAGCCATGGCTTTGACATCCACCTTGGTTTCTTTACAGAAAATTGGACCATCTACACCTCTTCCTGCCTGCTATAATGGGTTTTGTAGCAGCTACAACTTCCATAGTGTATTACCACAATATTGAGACATCAAATTTTCCAAAATTACTTCTGGGTAAGTCCTTTTTTTTAAAAAAAAAATCTGCATTCAAAAAACATCAATCTGCTAAAGCAGAAGAAGAAATATTTGCTTCCTTGACATATTTAAATGACGGATTGAAAAGGATTATTGACCTCTTTTCATGCTTAAGTGGATCAGTGGGGTCCCCGATGTATGACCACGATTGGGATCAGAATCTCAATCTTTGAGCGAAACATTTGTTAAATGAGATAGTCATATGACTGCCCAGATATGACTGCTTTGCTCAACAACCACAATCCCGGCACTCCCAACTGTGGTTGTTAAGCGATTGCATGGGTTGTTAAGCAAATAGAGTCCCAGGTAAGGAGTGTGTGGTGCCTCGGGGGGGGGAGGAGGAGGGAGACACTGGGAGATTTCGCTCAGGAACTGAAAATCCTCCATGCTTATTTACTTTCCAAGTCCAGAATAAAAGGGAAAATATGACACTTAAAATTAGTATAATAATCTAAATAAAGAAAACTTTCAATAACTGTATAAGGAATATAAAAATTAAAACAGGGAAGGAATTTAGAATGCTTATGTGACATTATATAGCCTTTGAAGTCCAGAAAGTAGTAGTCAGTGAAACAGCTAGCCTTCCAAAGTTGTGGCTGCTCCATCACTGGAGGATTTTAAGAAGAGATTGGACAACCATTTGTTTGAAATGATCTAGATCAGGGGTAGGCACCCTTGGCTCTTTTATGACTCGTGGACTTCAACTCCCAGAATTCCTGAGCCAGCATGGCTCAGCATGGAAACCTCTCCCTTTCCCCTCAGCATGGCTGGCTCAGTAATTCTGGGAGTTGACGTCCACGAGTCATAAAAGAGCCAAGGTTGCCTACCCCTGGTCTAGGTCTCCTACTTGAGCACAGGGTTGGACTAGAACAGTGGTCTCCAACCTTTCTGGCTCGGTGGACCATCAGAGGCAATGATGGCGGGGGGGGGGGAGAGAAGAGATGGTTTTGTGTGCACGTGCTCCTTTCATAAAATGCATGTGCTTGCCCATCACTTCTGCGACCCAGTTCTGAATGGGCTGCGGCCCGGTACTGGGCTGGGGACTAGGGATTGGGGACCCCTGTACTAGAAGACCTCCAAGGTCCCTTCCCACTTTGTTATTTTGTTATTCTGGTCTGAATAGCTTTAGCATTGGCCAGGGACAAATCGTTCATTGTACACGATCCATCAAGATTGCGACATATCAGTAAATGTGCCAATCTTGATGGATCCTTCCTCCATCCTGCTTGAAACCCAAGCAGGATTTTCAGCCCCTGAACTTTGAGATACTTCCCATGCTCCTTCCACTAAGCTCCCATGAGTCTCCTCCACCCCCAACCCCACCTGAGATACCCTGCCACTTTATCATGCTGACTCTCCACTGTCTCCTTGGATTTTGACTCCCTCTCATCTCTGCAGATTGGCTGAAAGAGCTGCCCGCTTAAGGATTTCAGGTCCTCTCAATGCATGGAAAGGAAGTCCTTTGGTGAGGTACAGTAAAGGAGCTGAAATCCTCCACAAAAGGAGTTTTTAATGGGGACACAAAAGGAGCTCCAAACTGGGTGTCCCCCAGGCAACGATGATGTCACAGGTTGATCCGGTCACCATGGAAGTGCTTTGGTGATTCCGACACAGAAGTATAGTATAGCTCGTTTTGGGAGGCAGCTCTTTCAGCCAGCCCCCAGGGACAAAAGGGTGTCCTCTCTGCAGGCGGCAGCATCTTTTGCATCCCTGCTGGCGTCCCCATTGATGTATTGGGGAAGCCAGCAGAGAACATTGCAAATCATGGTCACATGATCACAGGTCACTTGGCAACTGATCATAAGTGCAAGCAGGTTGCTTAGAACCCAGAGCATAACCATGTGACTGCGGGGGTAATGTTACAACATTTTCCGATGGCCGGAAATGCTTTATGGATGTAAAGCACTCCCTTAAACAGCAGTCTAATCAAGGGACTACCAAGAACACTTCCATCAACAGCGCTGATAATATTATTTAGTTGGGTAATGAAATGTCTGCAAGAAAACAACCAGGACCACTCAGTCTAATTTTTCTTTGGATGATGGCCTATTCAGTTGCTTGATTAGAGAATAAATGTTGCATGCATGGAATTGAAGGCTACGTATTTCTTTTGATGCCACAGCTCTTTTTTTGTACTGGATCATGGCCTTTGTCACCAAAACTATCAAGCTGGTCAGATATTGCCAAGATGAAATCTATTTTGGTCAGCTGCGTTTCTGCATCACTGGGACGATGGTGGTGCTTTATGGGTTGTTAATGGCTGTGGAGCTCAACGTGATACGCGTTCGGGTAAGGATGTGTTTGTTCCTCACTATCCAATATTGTCCCTCAACAATCACTGGTAAATGGGGAGGATTAATCCAGTCCTTCCCAACCAGCATTCTTTAAATGTCTTTTGGCCATATGCCCAGTGCTGGCTGGGAATGTTTGGTTTTGAAGTCTGGAGAATGCCCGATTGAAGATAGCTGATTTAGCCCTTGCTAAAAGCTGATTGTTCTGTTTTTCAGATTTTGGGATATCCGTCTTTTTAAAAAAAAGCTATCTCACAGAGAATAATTAGTGGTGCCTTGGACAGGGTATCACAAACACACCCTTCCCAATTCCTTAGTATTTATTTTGTTTGGACCCTCTGTTACAATCTGATTCTTCCACTTATATGTTTACAAACCTCCCTGGGCATCAAACTGCTAGCTAGTTTTTATTTTTTATTTTTTATTTTTTATTTTTATTATTTTTATTATTTTTATTATTTTTATTATTTTTATTATTTTTATTATTTTTATTATTTTTATTATTTTTATTTTTATTTTTATTTTTATTTTTATTTTTATTTTTATTTTTATTTTTATTTTTATTTATTTTTATTTTTATTTTTATTTTTATTTTTATTTTTATTTTTATTATTTTTATTTTATGTTTATGTTTATTTTTATTATTCGGGTGCAAAAATAATTTGGTTGTCTTTGGGTGCTGAGCACCTTTATTAGAGTGGATAGGGGTGCCCTATTGATTGATTGATTTATATTTATTTATTTATTTTTATCCCACTTTTACTGTTTTTATAAATAACTGAAGAGGGCAAACATATCCAACACTTCCTCCTCCTATACCAGTGTTTCTCAACCTTGACAATTTTAAGGCATGTGGACTTCAACTCCCAGAATTCCACAGCCAGCAATGCTGGCTGTGGAATTCTGGGAGTTGAAGTCCACATGCCTTAAAATTGTCAAGGTTGAGAAACACTGTCCTATACAATAATCCTGTGACATGGGTTGGGCTGAGAGAGAGACTGATTGGCCCAGCCAGTCGGCTTTCATGCCTAAGGCGGGTCTAGAACTCACAGTCTACAGGTGATTGGCCCAGAGTTACCCAGCTGGCTTTCATGCCTAAGGTGGGACTAGAACTACTTGGACTAGAACTCACAGTCTCCTGGTGATTGGCCAGTGAGCCTTTCATGCCTAGGGTGGGACTAGAACTCACAGTCGCCAGGAGACTGTGCCTGGTGCCTTCACCACCAGATCAAACAGGCTCTGGACCGCCTTTCAAGTAGCAAACTATCTTTTCAGGCCAAGCTAATTATGAACACGATTTGTTCTCTATGTCTTATCCCCAGAAATATGTATTTTTCTCAAGCCCTCAAAAAGTAAAGCCGCCTGAAGACCTCCAGGATCTGGGTGTGAGATTCCTCCAGCCCTTTGTCAACTTGCTGTCCAAGGCAACGTATTGGTGGATGAACACCCTGATCATGTCAGCTCACAAAAAGCCCATCGACCTGAAAGCGATCGGCAAGCTGCCCATTGCGATGAGGGCACTTACCAACTATGTCTGCTTGAAAGATGCCTATGAGGAGCAAAAGGTAATTGCTTGTCTAATTATATAATTATATAATAATAAAAAAGATACCAGATACAGAGGTCCTCTCCAGAGCAGGCCTAACATCAGTTTACACTCTGTTGATGAAAGCCCAGATGCGCTGGGCAGGCCACGTTGTAAGGATGCCAGACCATCGCATCCCTAAACAGCTCTTCTATGGTGAGCTGTCTCAAGGAAAGCGATCGCACGGGGGGACAAAAGAAGCGGTACAAAGACACGCTGAAAGCATCTCTCAAGTCCCTGGATATCGACACCATCTCTTGGGAACTTTTGGTGCATGATCGACCGACATGGCGTATCCTGGTTTACCAGGGGTGCCAGACATATGAACACAGGAGGACAATCTTGGCACAAGAGAAGCGAGCACTCCGTAAAGCCAGAGCTGCAAATGCTGAAGCAACAGTGTCCACATTTCTCTGTTCAGTATGTGGCAGAACATTCCGTGCTAACATCGGTCTAATCAGCCATCTACGGACACACCGTTGATGGCCCACAATC
>NW_015388554.1:0-7990 GCF_001527695.2 Protobothrops mucrosquamatus | reverse complement strand
TAATTATTAAATTGTATTTATGTAATATTTATATAATCCGATTATTGAATTATTGTATTTAATAATTTAATAATTTAATGTATAATTTAATAATGATTAATAATAATAATAATAATCTGCTGCTGCAAGAAGATCGCACAGACTGACTACAAGCAGCGGCATGACAAAGTAGCAACAATGGTGCATTGGAAGATCTGCAAGAAATATCATTTGCCTGTAAGCAAGAACTGGTGGGATCATAAAACAGAGAAAGTCATAGAAAATGATAAAATTAAACTGCTCTGGGACTTCAGAATTCAAACAGACAAGCACCTGCAACATAACACCCCAGACTTAACAACTGTCGATAAGAAAGACAAAAAAGTCTGGATAGTGGACGTGGCAGTGCCTGGAGACAGCAGAATAGACAAGAAAGAACTGGAGAAGATAACAAAATATAAAGACCTACAAATAGAAATAGAAAGACTGTGGCAAAAGTAAGCAAGGGTAGTACCAATAGTAATAGGCGCCTTGGGTGCAATCCCAAAACAACTGGAGCACCACTTGAACACCATTGGCATTGACAAATTCGCCACTAGTCAATTGCAAAAGGCGGCCTTACTAGGAACCGCCTCCATCCTGCGATGATATCTGTAATAACACCAAACATCCACATCTGCCTATCCCAGGTTCTTGATAAGGACTCGATAGGTAAATGCCAAATCCTGTCTGAACATCTGGCTGACTGTGCAATGATTAATAATAATAATAATAATAATAATAATAATAATAATAATAATAATAATTTTCATTCTAAATCAAATATGCTGGCTTCCTATTTTTTATGTTTGTCAATACTAGCAGAAATTCCATCTTCGATCGTGAGACAAACCTGTATATATGTGTGCTTATATAAAGAGTAAACATTGAACTTAATGAAGTACAGTTAGTCCTCGACTTACAACCTCTATTGAACCCAAATTTCTGTGGCTAAGCGAGACAATTCTGCCCCATTTTACGACCTTTCTTGCCACAGTTGTTAAGTGAATCACTTCAGTTATTAAGTTAGTAACACCGTTGTTAAGTGAATCTGGCTTCCCCCGTTGACTTTGCACGTCAGAAGTTTGCAAAAGGGGATCACGTGACCCCCGGGATACTGTATCCGTCATAACTATGAGTCAGTCTGAATTTTCATCACGTGATTATGTGGATGCTGCAACGGCCACGTGGAAAATTATCATAAGTCACTTCGAATAGTCACTAAATGAACTGTCGTAAGTCAAAGCACTTACCTGTAATGGGAGAAAGCGAGCTGCAAGATGAAAATGAGAAAAACGACGTGGATAGTAGCTCCAGTGGAAAAAGAGGGAAAGAAAAACGGAAGAAAAAAGAGCAATGAGATAAGAAAATTAACGGGATAGGAAAGGACGGGTGGAATTTCAAAATGTTAAACCGAAGCAGAGAACTATCCCAAGCTGCTTCTAATTTCAGGCTAATTTTCAAAGGTGTCCATATTTTTCAGCAGGATGTTTATAGCCTCCTGCATCTTCAACTCACTTGCATTTTCTTTTTTTAAAAAACCCAGCTTTTTCTAGATTTCCACAGTTCAAAATCAATAAATGGGGCGGGCGACGGGGAGGAAATTACACAAGCAAACATACATGATTTAGTACATTATTACTTGGCAAGCATGACAGATGAGTTAGATATTATATAACGCAAACCTCCAAATATGTTGAGCCGTGTCTAAGTTCCTTGGAAAATCGCCATGTGGATGTATTGTAACTGTGAAAGACTACTTGGCTGAGATGGATGAAAGTTGTCACCCAATCTATCCATCAGGAACTTGGCAAACCTTTGTCTGAAATGCTTTTATGTTTTTTCTGTTTACCTGGGTATAAAAAGAGAGGAAGGAAAAACAACGTTATCACTGACAATGGACATTTTTAGTCTTCAATAATATGAATAATAATAATAGATCTTTTACTCTTTCTTCATTATTCCGAGGTTGGATTGGTTCCCTCATGCCTACTCTGGGTATTAAATTTAAATTTATGACTGTTTTTCGCTCTTACGAAGACTAAAAAGGTAGAGGCAAACACCCACAGAAGACAATATTTGTAGCACAGGGTTGAACTATGGTGTCCTTGTCACCCTCTGGCTATTGGCTATTTTCTTGCACACATTTTATTATACCGAACTAGTAACATCATCAGAGCTACACTGATCAGTGCTATGCTGATGATGTTACCTAGCTGGGTAATGAAACATCTGCAAGAAAACAACCAAGCTTAGAGAGCACCAAGGACCCCACAATATTGCAAATAACCTAACTCTGTTACATGGAGGGCTCTAAAGCTGATAACCAGCACCTTGAATTGCACCCAGAAAGCAACTGGGCCCCAGTGCTGGTCAAGCAGCAGTGGTGTGATTCGGATAAACCACAGAGCATGCAAAACTGAGTATTCTGGACCGGTTACATCAGACATGTCAAACACAAGGCCCGGGGGCCAGATGTGGCCCGCGAAGTGGTTTCATGTGGCCCATGAAGCCATCCTGGAAACAGTGAGGGAATGGCCCCCACTGCCTTGGCCCTGGCTCAGGCCGGCCGGGAGCCAATGTACAATTTTGTGGTGGCCATCTATTCTGAAACGCATTCAGTCTTAGCTCCACAAGGCCGTCTAGAAACAGCGAGGAACCAGCCCCTGCTGCATCGGCCCCGCCCCCGGTGCATGCTGGGGAGGTGTCACCCTTTGTGAGGAATGAAGAAATGGACCATGCCTTGGTGCTTGCCCTGGTCCCATCCCCTTCTGCTAGAGACCCTCAGATCTGTCCCACTCCTGCCCAGGCCCCCACAGACACCCTTGACGCGAACGATGTAGAGTTGGCCATGGCCACCCAGTAGGCCACACCCACTCCATCCACGCCCACTCTGGCCACACCTACCCGGCCCCCCAAGGGCAACCGCAATGCTGATGTGGCCCTCAATGAAATTGAGTTTGACACCCCTGGGTTACAGCTTCTGATTGTTGGCTCAATGGTTAAAGACGTTGAGCTTGTCAGCTGGAAAGTCAACAGCCGGGCAATGGATTGCGGTCCCCTTCCTTGCTCCCAGCTCCTGTCCATCTAGCAGTTTGAAAGCATGCAAATGCGAGTAGATGAACAGGTAATAGCATTCTGTGTGCCTCGCTATCCAGGGGGAACCTTTACCTTTTCATTATTAATAATTAAAAGATAATAATTACTATAATTCATAATAAGAAAAATGAATGATGGTTATTAAATCATGATTTGTTGGATTCCCCCTACTTTTTTTTTTCTTTTTTCAGAAAAAAGTGGCTGACCATCCCAACTGTACTCCTTCCATCTGGTTAGCGATGTATCGGGCTTTTGGGCGCCCCATTCTCCTCAGCAGCACGTTCCGCTATTTAGCAGACCTCCTGGGGTTTGCTGGACCACTTTGCATTTCTGGCATCATTGAGACTTTATCTGAAAACCCCAATAAGAACAATTCTACACCCAGCAATGCCACCGATGTAAGTTAACCATTCTGGCAGGTGTAATGACCTAGACCAGGGGTAGGCAACCTTGGCTCTTTTATGACTCATGGACTTCAACTCCCAGAATTCCTGAGCCAGCATGGCTCAGCTTGGAAACCTCTCCCTTTCCCCTTAGCATGGCTGGCTCAGGAATTCTGGGAGTTGAAGTCCACGAGTCATAAAAGAGCCAAGGTTCCCCACCCCTGACCTAGACTATTTATTTGTCTATTTGCCTCTTGATATTCTTAACCAGCTTTTCTTCCTCATATCCTGTCTCTGTACATCTGTTTCTTTCACCCTGGGGAAAAGCTGGAGTTACGGAATTGGGTCTATGTCAGGGGTGTCAAACTCAATTTCACTGAGGGCCGCATCAGCATTGCGGTTGCCCTGGGGGGGGGGGTGGTGGGTGTGGCCAGGGTGGGTGCAGCCTACTGGGTGGGCGTGGATGGAGTGGGTGTGGCTTACTGGGTGGGCGTGGCCAGTTCTACATCATTCGCATCAAGGGTGCCTATGGGGGCCTGGGCAGGAGTGGGACAGATCTGAGGGTCTCTGGCAGAAGGGGGTGGGACCGGGGCAAGTGCCAAGGCATGGTCCACCAGGGCAAGTGCCAAGATGGCCACCACAAAATTGTACATTGGCTCCCGGCTGGCCTGGGCCAGGGCCAAGGCAGTGGGGGCCGTTCCCTCACTGTTTTCAGGATGGCTTCGCGGGCCACATGAAACCACTTCGCGGGTCGCATCCGGCCCCCGGGTCTTGTGTTTGACATGCCTGGTCTATGTACTCTAGTGAAAAAGAAGGACTGGGGTGACAGGACAGCAGTGTTCCAATATTTGAGGGGCTGCCCCAAAGAAGAAGAGGTCATCTTATTTTCTAAGCATCAAACAGCAGGGCAAGAGGTTAATGGGATGGAAACTAACCAAGGAGAGAAGCAACCTAGAACTAAGGAGAAATTTTCCTGACAGTGAGAATAATTAATCAGTGGAATGGCTTGCCTCCAGAAGGTGTGGATGCTCCAACACTGGAGGTTTTGAAGAAGAGATTGGACCACCATTTGTCTGAAATGGTATAGGTATCCTGCTTGAGTAGGGGGCTGGACTAGAAGATTTAAATTACTTACTTAAATTTAGAATAAACCCTGCTGAATTCAATAGGGTTTTGAAGAGGCTAGTATACAATTGCCCTGTTAATTGATTCAGATTCTCTGTGTAGGTCAGGGTTGTCCAACCTTGGCCACTTTAAGACCTATGGACTTCAACTCCCAGAATTCTCCAGCCAGTCGAGTCTGGGAGTTGAAGTCCACAAGTCTTAAAGTTGCTAAGTTTGATCACCCCTGATGCTCATAATTGTTCCTTTTCTCCTTTGGAGAATGCTTTCAAAGCTTTCTGAAGCTTCTTCTTCTTCTTCTTTTCTTTTTTTTTTACTCCAAAGGTAACTACAGAGCCATTCCTCACCTCAAGAGATATCCTCAAAGACAGTTATGTCCTGGCTGTTCTCCTGTTCCTGGCACTTATCCTTCAGAGGACATTCCTCCAGGCCTCCTATTATGTTACCATAGAAACTGGCATCAACTTACGAGGAGCTTTACTGGTGAATAATGACTTGATTTCGTCCACTTGTAGGTTTTGATAAGGATTTGAATTCTTCACACCTTTACTTAATTTGCTTGTTCTTAAAAATGACAGGGTAAAGTGGGATAAAAGACAGATAAAACTATTTATACCATGGATATGCAACTTTCCTGGGCTGAGACCCATCTTGGCCTTTGACTGGTATCTCAGACGCTGTAGTCCACAACACAGTGGAATAGAAAAGCTAGGACAAAAAATAATTGAACTTACTTCATTGATATTTCAGTATAATTAAAGTGAAATATAGTCCATATGATTACAGTCAAGTGTTTTATATACAGCACACTGATATAGGCCATTTGGGATGAAAGGTGGGATTTGTATCTAATAAATAAACTTAATTAATCTTAAGACATGTTGAGTAAGAGCACTCTAATGTGGAAGAAGCACAATAAAAGAGGAGGTAGACTTGGTTACCCAGTTCTATGATATAGCATGATACATGACAGGAGTGGTAATAGAACTGATTGTTTAACACAGGGGTGTCAAACTCAATTTCATTGAGGGCAGCATCAGCATTGCTGTTGCCCTCGGGGGGGGTGGCCTACTGGGTGGGCATGGATGGAGTGGGTGTGGCCTACTGGGTGGGCATGGCCAGCTCTACATCGTTCGCGTCAAGGGTGCTTGTGGGGGCCTGGGCAGGAGTGGGACAGATTTGAGGGTCTCTGGCAGAAGGAGGTGGGACTGGGGCAAGCGCCAAGGCATGGTCCATTTCTTTATTCCTCACAAAGGGTGACACCTCCCCAGCATGCACACAGAGGGCGGAGCCAACACAGCAGGGGCTGGTTCCTCGCTGTTTCTAGACGGCCTTGTGGAGCTAAGACTGAATGCGTTTCAGCATAGATGGTCACCACAAAATTGTACATTGGCTCCCGGCCGGCCTGGGCCAGGGCCAAGGCAGTGGGGGTCGTTCCCTCACTGTTTCCAGGATGGCTTCGCGGGCCACATGAAACCACTTTGCGGGCCACATCTGGCCCCGGGCCTTGTGTTTGACATGTCTGGTTTAACATATCAACCCAGACTTTCCACTATGTTGTATGAAGGTCCAACATATTGGGAAGATGCAATTACTTTATAAACCAGCCTTCCACAAAATGATGCTCCCTAGATTGGTTAGCAGATAAGTCCCAGAATTTTCAGACCACATGGTCTTCTAGGAGTGGTGATCCCAACATATGGTTCTACAATTTTAAACTGGACCTGGATGGATTTTCCTCTGGCTAACAAGACAAATATCATCAACTTACGTGGATATTGTAGGGAGGTATATTTTGATAGGTAAAGGCTTCCCCTGTCCAGTCGTGTCCGACTGTAGAAGCTAGTGCTCATCTCTGTTTCTTAGCCAAGGGGAGCCAGCCTTGTTTGAAGACATTTCCATGGTCATGTAGCCAGCATGACTATATGCCAAGTCTCACAGAAACACTGTTGCCTTCCCACTGAAGTGGTACCTATTTATCTACTCACATTTTCATGTTTTCGAACTGCTAGGAACTCACTCCGTCATGTAGCGCTTGGGTCTTCAACCCGGTCTGTCAACTTTCCAGCTGACAAGCTCGGCATCTTTAACCACTGAGCCATTGCACGCCCCCCTAACTTTTGATATTCACTTTATAATAAATACAGGCATGAGGTTGACAGATTCCACTGCAGTCCATCCTGAGGCTCCAGTCTCCAAACTGCTCAGTTTGCTTCTGGGTTCCTCAAAATAGGTTTTATTATTATAAGAATCCATAAGCAGAAGACAACATCTAGGGAAGTATATGCAGTACTGTTCCAGTTTCCCAAAATGTAGTAAATCAGGGCACACGAATATGGTCCTTAGAAGAAGGGAAAAAAAACACCTAAAAATTTGGGAACAATTTAGATTAGAGGAAAGAAAATTTGTGGGAACATCACCAAGGTTTCTAAAAGCAAAGGAGGATAAGAAGATACTCTCTTAAAACATTGTAATGTAGATCCTCTGGGAAAGCCGACTGGAATAAGATTTAGGAAAGTAGTTTTTCAAACAGCACTTAATTACACTGTGAAATTTGTTAACTTAAGGTAGAATAGATGGTTTGAACAGATTAGTGATGAATGGATTAGATAAATTCATTGGAAGTAGGTTTGTTAAGGACTAACTATCCTGAGGATGCAACATTACCTTTGGACAATCAGCATCATGTCTGCTGGAAGCTTCACAAAAAAATCAAGATCGTGTCTGTCACCAACACTCCAGAATCAAGAAACTACCAAGACAAACAATCAAACAGTAAACAATGGCCTAATCCAGGGGTAGGCAACCTTGGCTCTTTTATGACTCGTGGACTTCAACTCCCAGAATTCCTGAGCCAGCCATGCTGAGGGGAAAGGGAGAGGTTTCTAAGCTGAGCCATGCTGGCTCAGGAATTCTGGGAGTTGAAGTCCACGAGTCATGAAAGAGCCAAGGTTGCCTACCCCTGGCCTAATCAATAAGCCATCAAGAACACTCCCGCCAATACTGATAGGGCCAGCCACTTGTATATAAACAGAGAGCAAACCCCACTCCTTCTAGCACTGATGATGTTACCTAGTTGGGTAATGAAACGTCTGCATGAAAACAACCAAGCTCGGAGAGCACCAAGGATCCCACAGTTCCATAAGTTTTGTAGTGAGACAACACCTTTGTTTTTTCAGGCTGAGGATTGTCTTGAGCTGCCCTCTGAAAAAGGAGAGACCCTCCCTCTCCAACTCTGCCTAGCCAGGATAAAAACAAAATCTGATTGTATTTTGTTAAAACCAAATGCAGTTAAAATTAAATGAATTGAGTGCAGTTCATACAATGGTGTTCTCTTTTTTGAATATATTAGTATTGGATATTAATGA
>NW_015388553.1:227642-229403 GCF_001527695.2 Protobothrops mucrosquamatus | reverse complement strand
GTCCAGCCACAACGTATCTTCGTCACTATCCGACGGCTCGGAAACACCTGGCTCCTGGCCAATCTCTTCTCCGTCGGGAGACACCTGAGGCATTGCCAGAGAGGAGGGTCCTGGAGAGAGAGGCCTGGTCATCTCCTCTCCTTCATGTTCGGAGCCTTCTTCCTCCGATAAGATGGGCTCACAGGACGGAACCACAACAACCCCCTGGAGGGATAAGAGCCCTAAGAAGAAAGCCAGCAGAACCTGGAGCACCATGACATGGCCAAGAGTTTACAGGACTATAAACTGTCCCAAGGCAACCTCTTTCCTGAAGTCTCCAATCACAGGAGAAAGTCTACCTCCATGACCCAGGGAAACGTTGCCAAGGAGAAAGAACAAATCACCAGGCAGTGGGTGTGAGCATTTGTGATGCTAGGAATAGAACAGGAAGTGATGTTCGATGCTGTATAAGCCATTGCTGATGTCGCCTTGGCACAGGAAGTGCTACTTTTGATTTCTGGTTCCCATGTGTTAGAGAATTTTAATTTCTCTATTGGTGAAAATAAATCAGAAGCCCTCACAGTTGACTGCATTTAGCTGATTCAAATAAACATACATAAACAGCTCAACTTAATACATTCACTGTCATCTCTCTATTTCCCTCAAATAACATAATGGATTTGATATATTCCATTTCTAGCTTAAATTTCTATACGACTAAACCTGTTTTAAAACTTTATCAGTTTACAATTACCATAATCAAATATTGTTTTACTTCAACAGATTATCACTTCAAGTATCTCTTCCAGATATGTTAAAGCTCTTAATCTCTCTCATCCCTCTTTTTATCACCAATCTCATTTATTTCTTTTTCCAATAATAACTAACTTAGTTAAAAAAAAACAATGTTAAATCTTAATTCATTTCAATTCATTAGACCGACTTCAAATTCCATCCAATTACTTATCATACCTTATCAGACCATATTATTATACACAAAAATCACCTAGTTAATTTAAGCACTTCAGAGTTCCAGTCTAAAAATTCAATGTTTTTTCAATTCCAATACATAATTTCCCTCAAAATCAATCTTATTCCAAAAGATACATTCTTAATCTCTTTAAACATATATGTATATATGCATAATTATATATTTTTTTATCCTTAATACAATCCATAAAGCCAAGTTTCTTTTTTCACTTCACTTTTAACTTTCATATTTCTGTGCCAGGCAAATTTCCATAAAACAAAAGAATCATCTAACTAATTTAAACGCACATGTATACAATTGTATTTTTCTTACTTCTAACTCTAGATCATTATCCTTAAAACAAACCTTAAAACCAGCATTGCCTTTTAATCCATTAAACAGTTTTAAATTTCTTTTTCAGTCTAATTCTGGGTTTTTTTCTATACCACACAGGCTTCCATAAAAGCGCTTCCCTTTCACCCAGTGGATCCATTTTTGTTACTTGTAATAGTCTTTGAGAAAATATAGATCCCTTCCTCTGCAATAAACATCTTTTTCTCTTCTTCGTTGCTTTGTAGTTTGGAATCTTAATCTTTGCTTCTTCTGATTCTCTAAGTTGCAGAAGAAAGGGTTGTCAGGTGAAATAAGTTCCTCTTCTATCTCTGTAGATTCCTCTTCTGGTATATTTTGATTTTTACCATAGTCAGATGTAGCCTGGACATCCATTTGAACAAATGTAGTAAAATCTCTAGGTCTTAATTCTAAAGTACAGATTGTAGCACGTATTTCTTCAGTGGTCTCATAAATCTTTT
>NW_015388553.1:222808-223976 GCF_001527695.2 Protobothrops mucrosquamatus | reverse complement strand
ATTGAACAGAAGCGGAGAGAGGACCGACCCCTGTGGGACCCCACAAGTTAGGGGCCTTGGGGTCGACCTCTGTCCCCCTGCCAATACAGACTGCGTACGGTCGGTGAGGAAGGAGGAGAACCACCGCATAACAGTGCCTCCCACTCCCAACCCACCCAAACGCCGCAGCATGATACTGTGGTCCACGGTATCAAAAGCCACTGAGAGGTCCAAAAGAATTAGGACAGAGGAATAACCCCTGTCCCGGGCTCTCCAGAGATCATTCACCAACGTGACCAATGCCGTTTCCGTGCTGTATCCCGGCCTGAAGCCCGACTGGAGAGGGTCTAGATAGACTGTTTCCTCCAGGTGCTGAGGAAATTGCTGTGCAACCACACTCTCAACAACCTTCGCCACAAAGCGCAGGTTGGAGACTGGGCGATAGTTAGCCAATACATCTCGATCCAGGGAAGGCTTCTTAAGGAGGGGCCTCACCACCGCCTCCTTTAGGACCGCAGGAAAGGCACCCTCCCGTAGAGAAGCGTTTATAATTCCCTGGAGCCAGGCTCGTGTACCCTCCCGAGCCGCCAGTACCAGCCAGGAGGGACACGGATCCAATAAACATGTGGTTGCATTCAGCCTCCCCAGAATCCTGTCCACGTCCTCGGGAGCCACAGAGTCAAACTCCTCCCATATAATAGTCTCAAGACCTGCTCCCGCCACCTCCCCCGGGGCCACCCAGTCGGAGTCCAGGCCCTCTCGGATCCGAGCGACTTTGTCATGAAGATATTGTGCAAACTCCTCAGCCTTCCCCACCAGGGGGTCCCCCCCCCTCAATTGAAGGAGGGAGCGGGTCACCCTGAAGAGGGAGGCCGGGCGGTTATCTGATGACGCAATGAGGGTGGAGTAGTAATTAGATCTCGCCACTCTCATTGCCACAAGGTAGGATCTAACATGTATCCTTACCTGTGTTCAGTCGGATTCGGTTCAGGTAGCCCTCCAACTGCTCTCTAGGCGTCTTTTCCGGCGTTTCATCTCTCTCAGCTCCTCGGTGAACCAAGGAGCTAGTTGAGATCTACGTCGGGTCAGAGGCCGCAGCGGCACGACTCGGTCCAGTGCTGCGGCTGCGGCCACATCCCAGGCCGCAGCCTGATCTTCCGCCGAGTCGTGACCTAGCTCCTCCGGATAT
>NW_015388553.1:213444-219589 GCF_001527695.2 Protobothrops mucrosquamatus | reverse complement strand
TTTTATCTAAACTGTTCAACACCAATAAAACCTTCTGGGACTCAGGGAATTTAATCCCACGTTGTTCTAAGTCCAAAAATAAACTTTGCATTTTATTTAAATGCTGTTCCACAGATTCACCTGGTTGCAAACAGGCCCTGTAAAGTTTTCTTGACAATTGCACTATATTGCATGCAGAAACATTCACGTGCACAGCTCTAAACTTCAGCCAAATTTCCTTTGCAGTCTTTAGATTTGCAACATTTAGAAACTGTTCATCTAAATTTAAGATGAGATAAGCCATTGCTTGATCATGACTTTTCTGATCAGCAGCTGCAAACACTTGTGGGGGATTTTCTATGATATACCACAGCTCTTTTGCTTTCAGCAAACATTCCATCTTAGCAGCCCATATAATGTAATTCTTTTGGTCTAAACGAGGCACAGAACTTTCCTTAAATTCCATTGCAGCCATTCTGCTAATTTCTGCCTTGTTCTTATACTTTCTAAACACAGGCAATTTCTTCCAGCTTTAAATTACAATGCAGTCCTTAGTAAGCTCTGGGCCCATAACCTGTTAGAGAATTTTAATTTCTCTATTGGTGAAACTAAATCAGAAGCTCTCACAGTTGACTGCATTTAGCTGATTCAAATAAACTCTTTATATTCATATCAAAATATTTACAATACCATACATTCTTCTTTACAGCAACATAGCACAATGAAGACTTCTTACAGCAGAGACAGACCTGAGACTGAAAGAATCCAGCTCCTAACTCAATACCCTTTTGCACAGACTCAGTAGCACTTTCTTCACATTGGCTGACTGAGTTACCACATGACTCTTCCTGCTCATGAATATTCCAACACCATGGCTACAGCCTCTCTGCTTCTATGGGCTGTCCCCATGCAGCTGGCCAGTACCTGCCTCCATTGCTGGCCAGATGCTGCTGTTTATTTTATTTACGATGCTAACTTGCTGCTACAACAGGATACAGCAGCCTCTGATCAGCTGGGGACACTTTTCCTGGGGAATGTCAAAGAGCTTGCTTCGTATGGCAGCGGATATTTGGGTATATAGAATTAAGGGAAGAGCTGAGCAGGGTCGCCTTTGATAGGAACTTTTTTTAAAAAAACAAATTTTATTGTTTTTTTGATTCTTAGAACAAAGTGCTTAAGACACACCGTGGTGCTGGGGTAATCAAACATCCAGAAATAAAACCATATATGAATAACTCAAATCAATACATTAAATATTCCCTCTCTATTTCCCTCAATTAACCTAATACATTTAAGATAATCCATTTCTAATTTAAATTTCTAAAAATCCTAAACCTGTTTTAGAGCTTTATGAATTTACAATTAGCATAATCAAATTTGACTTTAAAGAAACAAATTATCAATTCAGGTATCCCTTCCAAATATATTCTAGATCTCAATCTCTTAAATCCTTAATTTTATCACAAATCTCATTTATTTCTTCTTCCACTACACAATATATCTCCTAATTAAAGTAAAATATTAGTCTATCCTATACATATATAATCCATCAATCAATCTATCTCTTTAAGATAACAAAATAACAAAATAATATCAGGCCTTAAATCATTTCAGCCCATTGGGCCAAATTCAAATTTCATCCAGTTAATTATCATACCTAATAACATCCATATTATCAGACAAGAACATCATCTTACTAATTTAACATACTCAATTAGTTATTAAATCAATCCAGATCTAAAACGCCTCTTCAGTTTTCTTCATTCTATTACATAATAGTTTTCATACAAATAAACCTATTATTCCAAAGAATACATTCTTAATCTATTTAAAATATATATTCTAATAATCACCCATTTTTCTCTTACTTCTAACTCTAAATCTTAATCCTTAAATCAACCCATAATTCTACAGTGCCTTTGATCCATCACATATAATTTTAAATTTAACTTTTCAGTCTTATTCTGGCCTTTTTTTGTGCCAGGAAGGTTTCCATAACAAAGCTTCCCTTTCAGCCAATAAGTCTCTCTTTATTGCTTGTAGTATCATTTGAGACAGTAAGAAGCATCCCGTCCTCTGCATTGGGCGTCTATTTCTCTTATCCTTAAAGCTTCGTTGCTTTAAATGCTCAAATCTCAGTCTTTGATTTTTCTGATCCTCAAAGGTATAGATGAAATGCTTGTAGGGTAAAATAAATTCCTCTTTAGTCTCAATTAAATCCTCTTCTAGTATGTTTTGGTTTATAGAATGGTCAGATGTTGTCTGAAAGTCAGTTTGAAGGTTTGGAATATGGCTTCTGACTCTTAATTCTGTAGAAATCTCTTTCATTGTAGCACATATTTCTTCAGTAGCCTCGTAGATCTTTTCCAATATAAGTTTATAGTTCAATTGTGAATAAGGTTTCTCCATTTTAATAATAATTGAAGAGAGTCCCTTTTTTTTTCTTTTAGTGGAGGCTGTATTTAATAAAAGTAAAGCAGTATCCACCCCCACAGTTCCCACAGCTGCATCCGCTTATCTTTTCTCTTCAAAAGTAATTTGAAGGCCAAGTCCATCTCATCTCCAAACAATAACCAGCAGTTGCAATATTAACTTTTTGCCACTAGATGTCCTCAATAGGTTAAAAAATCTTTTCCAGACACCATTTTTTCCTTTTTTCTATCTTTTAGAGAAAAAGGTGGAAAAAGAAACAATCTTCCAGTATAATATGATAGTAGAGCTCTTAAAAAAAGTTTTTTCTGTACCCCAAAGTAGATAAGAATAAAGTGTAGTCTTTAAAAAAAAATATTTCAACCTTTTTGTTCAGCACCTTTCTTCCCACACATACCAAAGCTACTTTTTCAAGACGGGGAAATGATTCCAACGGAAACTTTACAGGCAAAAAAAGAGAACAAAGTAGGGTGAAGAGAGGAGGAGAAGGGGTCTCACCCGAATCATCCGCGGTGGGTCTATTCACGCTTAGATGTTGCTGTGACTTTCGGCTGGTGCAGCAGGGTGATCGGCCATCTTACAGGACGATCTTTTGCTCCGTCAGCCCTCAGGAAATAGCTGGAGCCACGAGAGAAGCTGCCACCCTCCTGCAGTCTCCAGCAAGCCTTCTCCTCAGTGGTCGCCCCTCCAGGGCAACTTTCGACCCACAAGGGGTCTACCGGCGAAGAAAAACCCAGCCGGTGTGGAGACAAGTCTCCAGACGTGACCGGAGTCGCCGTAAACCGGAACCGGAAGTCACCTCTGATAGGAACTTCTGATGAGTGTCAAATGCCCATTTCTGAATCACAGACTGTGCCAGGCTGAGGTACAAACTCTGGTTTTGACGTCTGTTTTGTGCTAGAGGCTCTAAGAGAAAGCCTGAGAAGCAGAAATAAGTGCTCTTAAAGAAACCTGAGCACCTAATTATATGAATGAATGAATGAATGAATGAATGAATGAATGAATGAATGAATGAATGAATGAATGATCAATCAACCTTTATTACAGGTCACAAATTGACAAAACTGCCCCAGTACTTTGAACATTGTAATGATTTTATTGAGTAGTTGTAATATAGAAATTGAGGTTGAAGAAAATCTGCTACAGTTAAAAATGTGTTTTTAGGCCTTCTAAAACATCAGTGATAACAGAAGGTAAGAAAATAATAACATCTTAATGTATCAGAAAGCAGTTCTGCCTTTTTCTCAAATTCAGCTCATTGGATTACTGTTTAGGAGAAGTGCATCAAAATGTAGGCTGTTCACAGTAGTTACCATCTAACAAAAATGTTAGGTTGCCTCTAAATGTTCATAATGGGTTGATTACAGATTTCATTGTAGCAAACAAATTGATGTCAGGTCTTTACTAAACCTGGACAGAATGTATCAACAGAACACAATACATGGGCCAGAGCCACTTTCAACAGTCATGTATAAAACACCTGTACATCTACATACAGAAAGAATCAAGATTACATAGTACAGCACAGATACTAAAAACATCAAAGAGATCATCCTGCAGAAACTGCCACATCATAGCAAGCTAGTTTATATAGGTGGTCCTCAACTTACAACAGTTCACTTAGTGACCATTCAAAGTTACAACGCCACTGAAAAAAGTGACTTGTGGCCATTTTTCACACTTATAAACGTTGCAGCATCCCCATGTCACGTGATCAAAATTCAGATCCTTGGCAACTGACTCATATTTATGACCGTGGCAGAGTCCCGGGCACATGTGATCTCCTTTCGCGACCTTCTGACAAGCAAGGTCAATGGGGAAGCCAGATTCACTTAACAACCATGTTACTAATTTAACAACTGCAGCAATTCATTTAACAACTAGAGCAAGAAAGTTCATTAAATGGGGCAGAACTCATTTAACAAATGTCTCGCTTAGCAACAGAAATGATGGGCTCAATTGTGGATGTAAGTCGAGGACTACCTGTATAAGATTTCCAGCCAATCAGGAATTCTAGACAGAGGCTAGCCTGAATTTGAGAAAGTTATTGGTGATTTCATTAAAAATGTGCATGACTTGAAAAAAAAAGAAACAAATATTCCAGTTTTTAAAAGCATAACACAAAATCTGTTTGCTAATTCACTCCAAAGAAGGACTCAGCCCCGGGATGCTTCC
Organism: Protobothrops mucrosquamatus; assembly: GCF_001527695.2. Taxonomy (NCBI): domain Eukaryota; kingdom Metazoa; phylum Chordata; class Lepidosauria; order Squamata; family Viperidae; genus Protobothrops; species Protobothrops mucrosquamatus. The sequence goes on along the minus strand of NW_015388553.1, from coordinate 215,005 downwards.
TGAGGAATATTGCTGCATGCATATTCCAGATGTTCCAAAATGCATTCTTTGAATGTGGCAAAAAAACAAAACAAGCACCCCACAGCTTCTCATGTGCCTCAGTTGATCTGGGCGTGTCATAGAAAATATCCAAAACTCTCAGCCTTGGTTGAGAAAACAGGGACCCTTTGCAGACAAATCAACCAGAAAAAGATCCCTCCATTAAATATATAGTCCTACGTGAATGCAAAGTATGTTTGTGTTGGTTTAGTTCTGGGTTTAGCATGAGTGAATAACACACAAGCTGAATGACCTTCACCAGCTTGGCATCCTCTAATGTGTTTGGCCATACTGACTGAGAATGCTAGGCATTGCAATCCTAGTATTTTTTAAGAATGGTAAGTTGGAAAAGGCTCCATTACATAGTAGGATAAGTTCTAAGTTAGTCCTGGTCAGTTTTGACAGAGCGGAAGAACGTGCTTAGAAGATCTGATAAAGCAAGTTTCCACAAACAACATCTTGTGCACCTCTCTCTGTTCGCAGAATGAGAAGATATGGAATGGGAGGCTGGCAATCTCTTTCATCATCTCAAACTAATTATACAGAAAAGTCAAAAAAGTAGGAACTGAATTACCCTTTTCCTTCTACAAATTGCTTGTGATCTCATGCTAATATGGCATCTCCTAACACAGTGTTTCTCACCCTTGACAACTTTAAGATGTGTGGACTTCAACTCTCAGAATTCCCCAGCCAGCCAACATCTTAAAGTTGCCAAGGTCAAGAAACACTGTCCAAACATGTTCTGACTGTCAAGAAATTTGTCTCTGTTTCAAGAAAATTAATAACATAATATTTTTCTTCAATCAGAAGGGTATGAAGTTCAACCTGCATGCAGCTGGCCCCAAGAGACTCATGTTATGTAACTAAAACACAATGACAAAATGGCCTGGTTTTCAAGACAACATTCACCTAACAACTGTGGCATTCGCTTTACAACATCATGTTTACTTAATGACCGCCACAAAAAAATTGTAATACCAGGAGTTGTCATGTGGTGACTTGCTTAACAACTGGCATGTTGTTGTTTTGATTATTGTAATTCCAGGCTCCACAATTATGGTTGTAAGTTTGAGGACTACCTGTAAAGGAATGGGACTAGGTGGCCACTGAGAGATCTACAGCCATCCTCACTGTTAAATCTCATCCTAAAACTCGTTTATTTATTTTACTAATCAGAATGGAGATTATCCATTGCGGAACCATCATGAATGTCCTCTTTTGGTCTTTCAAAAAGTCAAGAGGCTTAATTGTGGCTTCCAACTCTTAAATATTATCCATCCCTTAATTAAACTCATACAGTGTTCAATTTTTGGTGGGCAGGATTGTTGTGTCCTGAGCCTGCAAGATGCAGGCTCGGGACGTTGCAAGAGTCCCGGGCAATTGCAGAAGCTGCCCGGGACCAGACTGAGCGGCGCCGGCCTTGTGCGCATGCGCAAGGCGGGAAAAGCCCGCCTCATGATTGGTTGAACTTGCCCGGGGATCAGAGGGTATAAATAGAGGCCTGCGTGCCTCTGCTCTGGTT
>NW_015388553.1:204846-207782 GCF_001527695.2 Protobothrops mucrosquamatus | reverse complement strand
GGATGGCGTCCATGTGGGCGCAATCTTATTTCATCCAGGGGAAAGGGGTGTTGTGTCCTGAGCCTGCAAGATGCAGGCTCGGGACGTTGCAAGAGTCCCGGGCAATTGCAGAAGCTGCCCGGGACCAGACTGAGCGGCGCCGGCCTTGTGCGCATGCGCAAGGCGGGAAAAGCCCGCCTCATGATTGGTTGAACTTGCCTGGGGATCAGAGGGTATAAATAGAGGCCTGCGTGCCTCTGCTCTGGTTGTTCGAGAGTGGAGCAAACAATAAAGACTTGTTAGAGATGAATCGTCTCAAGCGCCATTATTCCCAGGACTTAACAAACGCTGTTGTGTATTCTTTGCTTCCTTGTTTCCATTCCATCTTTTTTTTTTAACCATGGATGTTTTATTGGATTTTGATGATTGTAAGCTGCCAAGAGTGTATCAATTGTGATGGGTAGCAATAAAATAATAAATAAATTAGCTAGAGCCTGAAACAGTCCCCAGCATGTGTTATTTTATTGGCCCATCTTCCCCTTTTACATTAGTATCCTGGAAGATCTGACAACGCTTATATAGTCATCCTTTTTTTAAAAAATTGTCAATTATTTCAAATCAAGTCATAGCTAAATACTGTGTAGCTGCTGGAAAAATTAGACACCAGTTGATGAACAGTCTCCCACAGCTGTAACATACTTTTCATATCAACCATTACAATTGTCTGTATTCTACATTTATTTAATTATTTTTAGCTGTTTTCAGTTATATTGTCGCTCTTGGGCCCTTAGTTGTAATAAAGATTCATTCAATGTGGTACAGCAATTTTTTTAAAAATCTGTAAGAGAGTTGACCCCTTTAAAATTAAGACAGGTGGTTGTATTTTTTTATTTATTAGATTTTTATCCCATCTTTATTACTTTATAAATAACTCAAGGTAGCAAACATACCTAATATTCCTTCTTGCTTCTGTTTTCCCCACAACAACCTTGTGAGATGGATTGGGCTGAGAGAGAAGGACTGGCCCAAAGTCACCCAGCTGTCTTTCATGCCTAAGGCAAAACTAGAACTCACTGTCTCCCAGTTTCTAGTATTGTTAATATTTCTGTACAAAGAAAGTCTGTTATATTTGTCAGATGTATTTTTTTTCCTTTTGGCACTTTTCATGTGTTTTATCATTCCCTTTCTCTTTCCTTTTATATTAATTTGTATTTTAATGTATGATGTTGAAACTTTATAAAGATATTATAAGAGAGAGAGAGAGAGAGAGAGAGAGAGAGAGAGAGAGAGAGAGAGAGAGAGAGAGAGAGAGATATGACTCTGAAATACTGACATAATGGCAGATTATTTTTTAATGGGGGGAGGACTCTTGCAGTGATGTGGTCTAGGAGAAATCAGACCATTCATGAAGAAAAATAATATATTGAATAATACATATTAATTTAATAATAATATTTAGAAAAAATTCTTCTAACTGTGTTTCCAGGGATGAGTCATTAGGTGCAGATTTAAAGTCCCACTGGCAGAAGACTCCCAAATTCAGCATCATAAATGAATGAAATCTTATTTTCTACTTCCTCCATTCCTGTTCCGGATCTTATTTTTAAAAGGGGTGGGATGGAAAAAACTAAGAAACAGAAAACAAAAATGAAGACGTGATGACAGAATTGGAAATTTGGGTTTCAATCCTGGCAGCGTTACTGTTTTTAAGATAATACAATTACAGGTACAACTGAGCCCAAAATTTCTGTTGCTAAGTGAGACAGTTGTTAAGTGAGTTTTGTCCCATTTTAAAACCATTCTTGCCACAGTTGTTAAACGAATCACCGCAATGGTTAATTTTGTTACATGGTTGTTAAGTGAACCTGGCTTTCCCATTAACTTTGCTTGTCAGAAGGTTGCAAAAGGGGATCACATGACCCCGGGACACTGCAACTGTCATAAATATGAGTCAGTTGCCAAGCTTCTGAATTTTGATCACATAACCGTGGGGATGCTGCAACGGTTGTGTGAAAAATGGTCATATGTCACTTGTAGCTTTGAACAGTCACTAAATGAACTGTTGTTAAGTCGAGGGCTACCTGTATGTTGTGTAGGTTGGAAGATATTGTATATCAGTAGTGATGCTACTAGCCAATAGCCCCCGTGAGCGCCCTGTGCTACATTTCATAAAGCAATTCACAACATGCTGAAAGAGAGTCGGTAGGCTGAACGTCATTTTCATAGCAGCAAATTGTATCAATGTACAGAAAGACATTTTAATCATTTCTAACACATGATTAAAATGTGTTGAAGCATTAATTTTATTTGTTTATTTAACACATTTGTATAGGTGCCCAACTTATTCCTAGGTGACTCTAGGTGGCTTACAAAATTTTAAAAATCCAACATATACCGGTAATAAAAATCTATTTAAAAAACCCCACCCCACCCCACCTCCATAGCAGCAATAACACAATCAAAACAGCCATTTCACCATCTCTAGTTGTAGTTCCCAGGACCACTGACCAAACCATGTTTGTAAGCCTTTCAGGAAAGCAGCTGGGTGGGGGCCTACCGTACCTCAGGGTGAATGATGTTCCATAGAGAAGGGGCCTGTTAAGTCCGGAGAATAATGGCGCTTGAGACGATGCATTTCTAACAGATCTTTATTCTCTGCTTCCATTCCACGAACAACCCGAGCAGAGGCACGCAGGCCTCTATTTATACCTTCTGATCCCCGGGCAATTCCAACCATTCACAAGGCGGTCTTTTCCCGCCTTGCGCATGCGCGCAAGGCCGGCGCCACTCAGTCTGGTCCCGGGCAGCTTTTGCAAATGCCCGGGACTCTTGCAACGTCCCGAGCCTGCTTTTGCAGGCTCAGGACACAACACCCCTCCCCCCTAGATGAAATAATACTGCGCCCAACATGGACGCCACCATAGTAAGGTTTTGTATAAATAACTGTTGTATTAATG
>NW_015388553.1:200530-204139 GCF_001527695.2 Protobothrops mucrosquamatus | reverse complement strand
GCCGGTAGCCACAGCCACTCGGTCTTGGACGGGTTGAGTCTGAGTTTGTTCCTCCCCATCCAGACCCTCACGGCCTCCAGGCACCGGGCCATCACGTCAAGGGCATCGTTGGGGTGGCCCGGGGTGGATATGTACAGCTGAGTGTCGTCAGTGTACTGATGGAAATCCACCCCGAAGCCACGAATGATCTCCCCCAGCGGCTTTACATAAATATTGAACAGAAGAGGAGAGAGGACCGACCCCTGTGGAACCCCACAAGTTAGGGGCTTTGGGGTCGACCTCTGTCCCCCTGCCAATACAGACTGCGTACGCTCGGTGAGGAAGGAGGAGAACCACCGCATCACGGTGCCCCCCACTCCCAACCCACCCAACCGCCGCAGCATGATACCGTGGTCCACAGTATCAAAAGCCGCCGAGAGGTCCAAAAGAACTAGGACAGAGGAATAACCCCTGTCCCGGGCCCTCCAGAGATCATTAACCAACGTGACCAATGCCGTTTCTGAGTTACAAATAGAAAAGAAGTTTATTAGACTTCACAACAAAGTCTAAAAAAATAACAGCAAACCGTGGTGGATTCAGGAAGGCAATGCAATGTAGCCAAGCACTGAACCACACCCCAAATTCCAAATCACATATTATTATACATCCTATCGCAACGCCCCATTCCCTCCCCCATGGCCCCATTGGCTTAGGCTTTGGAGGTTACAATCTATCAGAAGCGCCTAAACAGAATACATTATCTCCGCCCCTGTTTGCTTACATTATACTAATAAGATCCCTCCCCTACTATCCTGTTTACTCAGACCATATATGTACATGCTTATCAATTCTAGAGGAGAGATGTCTCCCATCTTCTACACCTGTTAGATCAAGTAGGGGTACCAGGCACCAGAAGGTACTTAAAAACAATTCCTAGATGGTGACTCACACTGGGCCCCATGGTAACTCCTCTTCTCCCCCCTGCCTCCACCTGAGGCTTGTATTTTTCCCATATACTTGAAGCATCTACTCAGGCAATTGATTATAAAATGATAATTATAAAATATAAAATATGATTACATGATAATACTAAAAGCATATATTTTTATTTTTAAATTTCCTCCACACCATCCTGGTGAGCCAGATGGACAAAATAGGCAAGAGGCAGTCCTTCAAACATCCTTTAAATCAGAGATGTCCAATCATGACAACTTTATAATTTGTGGACTTCAATTCCCAGAATTCAGCACAGTTGGCTAGGGAATTCTGGGAGTTGAAGTCTACAAGTCTTACAGTTGCCAAGGTTGGACACTTGCTTTAAATGAACAAAGGCCCAGAGGGCAGGGCTGACCTGTAGGCAAAGGATTACAGAGTTGTATCTGCCAATCCCGAAAACTGGCTAGTGGCATAATGCAGAAAGAAATCCCCCTCAAGGCCCTTGAGGAGGACTTCAGCCCGTGTCTTCAAGCAAGTGTCCCGTATCTTTTTTGGAACAATGTCAGTCCGGAGCTTAGCTAGATTGCTCTTAAACACTGGGTCACATTGTAAGCAAGCTCAGATCCTGGTGGGAATGAATACCAGGAACAACAGAGAAGAAAATCCTAGGAGCGGCATGACTAAAAATGTGAGCAAAAGGAATCAGAGGATCACAAAGTTCTGCTGAGCATGACATCAGAATGGCATAAGCAGAACATTATCACCTGAATCATAAGATTCTGCTTGGGCAATTGGCCAATACAGATAGTCCTTGATTTATGACCACAGTTGGAACCAGAATTTCCGTTGATAAGCAAGGCAATTTTATGACCTCTTTTGCCACGGTTGTTAAGTGAAACAGGGCAATTGTTAAGTGAATCACACAGACGTTAAGCAAAACCAGCTTCCCCCATTGAGTTTACTTGTCAGAAGGAAAGGAAGGAAACGTGTGGTGATCACGACACCTCGGGATGCTGCAACTGTCGTAAATATATGCCAGTTGCCAGGTACCTGAATTTTGATCACATGACCATGGGGATGCTGGGATGGTTGTAAGCATGAGGACCAGTTGTAAATCACTTTTTTCAGTGACATTGCAACTTTGAATAGTCGCTAAATAAATGGTTGTAAGCTTTTATGTTCCTCTTCAAAGAAAGAGCCTAGGCAGCTCCCAGCTTAGGTCAACTTCTTCCATTTGTACATAAGCTCCCTGCACTGATGCCCCACAGATGTTCTAGGACTGCAACTCCCAGAATTCCCTGGCAGCATGGCCTGGCTAAAGAATCTTGGATGTTGTAGTCCCAACAAGTTTGGAAGTTATTGAATGGGAAAGCAGCTACACATTTTCCCAGTCATATTTTATAAACAAAGAGATTATTCATTTTTAGTATCTATTAAGCCCTTGCATTATTTTTCCTCCACTGCTAAGCTAATATTTATATTTATAAAAGCTCTTAAAACACTTTGCAGAGATTAATGGTATGGCAATCCTTGCTCTCAGATTTATAATTTATAATTGTAGACAGAGGAAGGGAACTTTGGAGGCTGGGCTCCACATTTAGAAATTTGAGTTCTTTAGAAATGTTATTATTGTATGGATGTGTAAAGGTAAACTTTAGGGGATTTTCCACTTGCTTGTGTAAATGACCAAATGTGGATTAGCCAGTGTGATTTTTGAAATTGTTTGTGTGAAATTGACTATATAATCTTGCTCGTATGTGTAGGACAAGCCTTTTCTGCTTCACATGCTCCAAAACTGTTCTTACAACAACACCTAAATTCCTCAACAGACAGGAGTAGAGAGAAATATGTAGGCAGCTGAGTCTAACATATTTTGCAAGAAAAGATGGGGATTGCTGGAATAGAATAGCACTTCATCACAATTCACACAATCAATCCAATTATATTCTTCTAAAAGGTATTTTAACCCCAAATGCAGTGGAAATATTTGTGGAATGTATTGATGTCTTTTTTTTGTTAATGCACTGGATTAATTGACCCTTCCCAGACTCAAAAATAACTCAGAAACTGACATTTGCTATGTAAGTCACAAGTCATATTGATTACCTCACTATACACCTTTAGGATAAACACAACTACATTATTCACCATTAGTTAAACAGTAGATATTTGCTTTGCATCTCCCTGTATTAACATTCTGCTTATGTAATTAATACACCCTTATGCATTGTATCAGAAATTGTGACTCTTGTGTAAAAACTATATAAATGCCTCTCTGAAAGCTACAATCACCAACTGTAGATATTGCCCAACTGCCAAGAAACCAGCCAGGTTCATCTATACTGTCCTAAGCCATGGCCTGATTAATAAATAATTATTCTCTACAACAGGTGTCTTCAAACTTGGCCCTTTTATGACTTGTGGACTTCAACTCCCAGAATTCCTCAGTGTGGGGAAAAATGCACGCGCAGCAAACTGCCGTGTTTCCCCCCCCCCAAACCTCATAACCTTTTGATACTCTTTGTCCCAGTGAAGCAGCCAGAAGGTCATACCCTTTTGACTTAATGCCTCACCTACCTAAACAGATAATATGCTTAGTTCCTTCTCCTATCTTTTCCTGCCTTTGTTAGTTCCTTCTCCTGTTTGCTCTTTACCTGGTCTTTGATCATGTAATGTGTTACTAGGAAATAGTTG
>NW_015388553.1:197623-199450 GCF_001527695.2 Protobothrops mucrosquamatus | reverse complement strand
TTTTGACTTAATGCCTCACCTACCTAAACAGATAATATGCTTAGTTCCTTCTCCTATCTTTTCCTGCCTTTGTTAGTTCCTTCTCCTGTTTGCTCTTTACCTGGTCTTTGATCATGTAATGTGTTACTAGGAAATAGTTGCTTACATGAAGACATTTTCCAATGAAGAAACCTTTGTCAGCATCTAATGGTTAAGCTGGGGTATGTAACAAGTATATAAAAAGCAATAAACTCAGAGTTTGTCAAGCTGTGTCCTGCAGCTTCAATCCTCTGCTCAAGACATGCCTGCGTCTTTTTCTTAGCGTCTTACATATGGCGTCTGAACTGGGACAGCCCCCCTTCCGAGGGAAAGCAACAGCCAACATACTTACCAGCATCTGGAACAGACCCCTGTGCACTTTTGTCCTATGGGACCCCTCAATGGTACGTATGGGTTGCAATTTATCTCAGCACCAGCAGAAACATGTACAGGAACTCAGATTCCTGTTACACAAATCAGGCGTGAAAGCGCCTGAGGCAGACATAAGGAAGCTGGTGGAGGAGGTAGGGAAACATTGCCCTTGATATCCTAAGCGCTGGACGCTTAGGTTATGAGATTGGGAAAAGATAGGGCATACTTTACATCTTGAATCTCGGGCTCCAGTACAGGTATTACATCGATGGCATCAGTGCCATCAAGCAGTGGAAAAATTTGGCTCAGATGCTTCAGCAGGGCAGCAATTAACTACAAGCCTCCCACCTGATTAGGATCAAAGTAAAAAGTGTGCCTCCGAAAGCATCTTTAATTGGATCTTCAACTCCTTCTGAAGAGGCTAATTTTTTTGCCTCCTTACGGCCATCATACACCCCCATAAGGAAAATATTAGAGCAACAATCTTGAAGTAGAAAATAGTAATAATAATATATGGGGAATCGTCAGAGGAATTTAAAGAAACAAATTAAATCAAAATGTACTGCTCTGCAATGTGTTTTGAACAATTGGGATGTTTTGAAACTTCAAGTAGCTGTTAAATTTAACCCTGTCAGACAATGTCTGATGGTGCTTTGTGTTGATATGTAGAAGTATATAAATAATCTTTAACAAGACAACATTGAAAAACTTTGTAAACCTCCGGTTGGCTAGTTTATCTGATAACAACTAAAGCCACGGAAGAAAAAGAAAATTCAAAGAACTGAAAGCAAGTTTTTTTCCTTCCTTTTCCCCCTTTTTAATCTGGCTCTATTCAATTCCCCTTTGTCAGAGGTGAGGAGAGGAGGCTGCTACTTTCCCCTCCCTCTTTCACACCTTCAATATTCCTTTTAGTCTTTCCCCAATGTCTTTTGAAGTTGCTGGGATAAATTGGAAGTAACCATAAATGTTCCCCTCCTCTTTAATAAAAAGGGGAGGCCTGTTTTAACTTCAAACCCCAAATTGATTGTGTGTTTTGTTTATGTATATGTGTGTATATGTGTATATGTGTGGCCACCCAGAACATTATGCTTGGACTTGGAATGGTGAGAAAAATAGGAGATGTTTAAAGGGCCCTATAAAAAAACCACATGTTTGGTTGGAATCATCTCATGATTTTTCTCGCTTCTTGCAGGACAAGCCATATGTCTAAATAAATGTTGTTTTAATAGTATTTGTGTATATATGTTTGTCTGTGTTGTTCTGTGTTATTTCCAAGACTTGGAAGAGGGTCAAAACCCTCTCTGATAACATCACATAAAAAGGCCTTATTTTAAAATATATGGTTTGCCTGGAGAAAGTATGAAATGAAATATTTGTATGTGGAATTGTTTATGCAAGCTTAGAATGGAAGTGAATGAATTAATTTTCTGATACCTA
>NW_015388553.1:185170-195625 GCF_001527695.2 Protobothrops mucrosquamatus | reverse complement strand
TTCATTATGCAACTATGTCAAACTGGGGTCCTGCTTCTTACATGTTACCCCTTGATGCTATTGTTTTACATACACCAATTGTAGCTGTTCCTACAAATCTTACTTGTGCAAAAATTGTCAATTGTACTACTTCACCTAAAAAACCTCATTGTATACATGTCAGTCAAGGAATTTTAAATTGTACCTCCTTTCAAGAGGTCAGCAGCACTCATTCAGAGTTGCAACAAGCAGACTCCTCTGCAATCTGAAAGGCGCTTCCAGGTAGCCTTGGGTGATGTCATTCTTGCGCAGCTACTTCCCCCCACTCCAAAGTATGAAGTTTGGGAATCTCTGATCCTGCGATTGAAGGAAGGGCTGATGAGGGAGGGAGGGTTCTGATGGAGAGCTAGTACTGGAGAGGAGAGACTCCTGGTTTTGCTTTTTTTCCTCCTCTTCCCCTGAGGGTCTAGCCTCTGACGTCATCCTAATTCCCCCAATAGACAATAGACCTCATTCATCCTTCCCCTTCCCCCTCCCGTCCTCTCCCCGAACTGTTCCCACATAAAGAAGCCCATTCATCTTCTCAAAGGGCCCCTCTACTCTGGTTCCTGTGGTTGGTGAACTCGTCTGTCAGTTAATTCCCCCCCCCCCCGCCGCCGCCAAAGGGGTGTGCGGGTCTGCCCTTTCAAGCCTCTCTTCTTGCAGTCAAGATCCCCCCTAAGAGCAGCATTGCGGCCACACCCTCTCCTCTATGATTGGGCGTGGTGGGCGGGGTTACATCAGCCGGACCCCTCCCCCTAGCCATTGGCAGCTCAGTTGCGGCTGGGCCTTGGAGGCGTCCGGCTAGCACTCGGTGATCTGCTAAGGTACCGTAAAGCTTATTCGTTATTTTCCCCTCCTTTTTTTCTAATTTAAATTTTCTGTATGGCTGTCTTCCTTTGCGTTTTTCCCCCCTTGAATCTGACGAGTCTGGAGAAACGGCGGGAGGGGAGCCTCTGGGTCCGCAAAATCTGCCTTTACTGTATGAAAGACTAAATTGCTGATGGATTGTGCAGAGGTGTGTCCTTTTCAGTTAATTGGGGTGAGCTTAATTAAATCCCTCAGAGGGCAGAAAAGATGGCATTTTGCTTGCACTGGGTAGAGAAATCAGCACAGATGATTTTTAATTGCTTCCCCTAATTAAAAAAAATCCTTATGATTTTACCCATCCACCTTACCTGAAAGTGGGCTGAGTGAGAAAAGACCAGTCAGCTTGTATCCAGTCACACTTCTGTGGCCCATGATGGTGAAACTGGGCCCCTGCTTTTCCTTGCCCTCGTTTGTCTAGTAAATGCCTAGCTTTTGTTCACCAATCTGTGCCTTTAATTCCCTTCCCTCTGTAGTTGTTCATTGCTCTGCTACCTGATTATATCCATTTCACTATTCATCTGTCAGTTTCCCCCAACCAGATATTCTTTAAATATGTGCATCTCATCATCCTTAACTCTCCCAGCCTGGTATCCTCCAGACGTTTCAGACTGCAGCTTCCATGTTAGCTGTAGATTATGGAAAAGCATCTGGGGGAGCAGGATACATGGTTGAGGAAGACTTTATTACGCCCTTCCTGGCTGCCAAATTTCTGCAGAGTCCTTTCTGAGCTAGCTCTCTCCTTCCTCCATCCCTGCTTAAATTTCCTTCTGAGCTTTGTTTCTTATGGATAGACATTCCTTTCTCTTCATTCAGCTAGTGACTGGTAGTATAAAAATGCCACTGCTTTGAAGGGGTGGAAATTATTGTGCTTGCCAGAGAGAACATACCTTTATGAGGCCATGCCTTTCTTTATAAAGTTTTTTTTTGCTTCCTGAGTGGGTCATTGTGTCTAATTATGAAGCTTAATGAGAAGAGAGGTTGGCATAAAGTGAATTGGCATCACTGAAGGAAACTTCATCTGGAGGTATTTGGAAATGACAAAGGAGAATGTATTACAGCTTCTGTTATGTTATATTATCCATATTGCAGGACTTACTAACAAGAAGAGGCTTGGCCTAGCTGTGGACACCCAAGTAACTTAAGATAGGCTTCTGGGTTTCAAAGACTTTATTCTGCTATTCTTTTCAACATCCCTCCCTCCAATCTCATGACATTGCATGCACTGTCTACATGTAATATATCTGCCATGTTCAGGCATGTAATAAGGAGGCTACCCATGGACGAGTCATCCCATGGCAGCAAAGTGTGATGGGTGCTGCACACATTCTTTGGATTTACAGCAAAGCAGTTGTTATTTCTCTGTGTTGTTCTCAAAATAATATCAGTTATTCCAGGAATGTAGTTGTATTTTTCCAGAATGAGAAAGGGGAACATTCTTAAATTGAGGTTTTGAGGTTTTCTACATGTGTCTAACTCTAACCTCTAATTTAAAGGAGCTGGGAAAAAGTCTGAATTTAATTAAGCCAATTAGGTATTTTATTTGAATGTCCACCAAAATGAACAAATCAGATCCTGGAATGTTTAGCATTTGGAACTTGCTATGTCAACAGAATGGTGAATTCCAGAGGTGGGTAGCAATGTTAGTCTGTTACAAAGAAAATAACACTGGCCCTTAAAGAGAAATATTTTATATGGCACAGAGTTCTGTTATGAACTAGAGATAATTTCTGTAAATGGAAGAACAAAAGAGTGGAAACTCTTGAACTCTGTGCTGAGCCTCAAAAGGAAAAGGGATGAGAGACTATGCAAATGATTAAATTTGACAGTGCTTAGAATTTTGAAGTTTGTGATCATTAAGCACCCTCTCTAAAACTATATATTTTTTAATCATAGAAATGGTAAAGTAGAAATTTATTAAAATTAATTTGGTAGGGTATTTTTTATCTAAAGCTTCATTTTCCTTTATATTTGCTATTCAAACCAGATTTAAGTGCTATTTGAGACATTTGCCGGCTGTTTCATTCCACATATTTGGAGAACTGAATATTCTATTTTTGATTGGGAATGCATGTATTTTAATGTTTCTGTGGCTGGAGATGCTGGCAAATTTTTTTATGGGAAAGGTGAAAGAACCAGCCACTTTAAGAAGAAATATGCTGATTTAGGGTTTTTTTCCCCTCTGTGGGTTAGGTAATGGGCTAGAAGAGTGATTTTTTCTTTTCTTTTTCTGAAGTGGGTTCTAAATAATCTGGTTGAACGTGGCACTTGAGAAGAGAGCTGGTTGATTTTCTTCGTTTCTCAAGGGTTTTTCCTTAGGCCTTGTTTATGCTGGACTTGAGCACCAAATGGTTACGTTGTAGGCAATTGATATTTATAGCAGCAACCAGCATGCCAGTGCCATGAAAGCAACCTGCTCCCTGCCCCCCGCTTCGCCCCCCCCCCTCCTGGATGGGACAGGGATCTTGACAGAAAGCATTAGAGCCGTTGAGACTCTGTATGAACTGCCTGGGAAAACAATTAGCAAGGGGGGGGGGAAGCGTAGGAGCCATGTGGGCAGGCTCAGAAGTTGTATACTCTCAGACATAAACTTGACACACACATCATCATAGCCAGTGACACACATTTGAGTTGGGTTTGTTATTTCAACCTGTGACTGTGGTAGCTATAAAGATAGTGACTGTCAGCTTAGAGAGCCTTTGAGTATTCCCAAGCCCAGCCACTTACTTTCCAAAAGTTCCTTCTGTTTGTCCCCTTGCTCTAAAGCAGTTTCCCCAAACATTGTATGGAATCCTAATGAGATTCTGGGGCGGGGAGGGGGGGGCGGAATCAATGAAAGGCAGCCAGTTTTTAATAATTAGAATTTTATCTCTCAAGTGGGCATTGTCAAGAAACACGTTTTTTAAAAAACAAACTTTCCACAGTCTGAATAAGTTTGAAACCCCCTGCCTTAATGCATTCAGTGCATATTACATTGTGTATTGCACAATCTCAAGTTCAAAGCTTACCCTCTTATCATTTTCCCCTCTTTGCTTGCTTTTTAATAAGTCCTAAAGCCCCATCTGTAAGGAACAACCTTTGCTATAACCCTCTTAGTCTTCTTCAATGAGTGCTTCCCCCAGATGTGCTGAAGTATGGTTCCCATCATCCTCAGCCAGCACAGGGATGGTAAAAAGTGCTGCTATAGATAACATCAACCTTCCCACGAGTAAGGCAGCTTTTCTGACTTCAGATTTCTGATGGATGGATGGATGGAAGGAAAGAAAGAAAGAACTGGTATTTGTACGGACATATATGATGGAGATGTCACTTTAAGGAAATTGAATATGTGCAGTCTCTACAGAGAATATATTGTGAGGCCTGTCTGGTTGTGAGCTGGCATGGAGGATCAAATTAGTCCCATTTTATAGGCCTGACCTTCATTCAGAAGGTTTCTAAAAGTGTTCATTGACTATTTGTAGCAGAACCATCGGCTTCACTTGAGTATACAATTGAATCTCACTGCCTTAATTGGATCTCAGTGTGTTAAAATGTTCACACCTGGGAAAGATAATCCCTCGGAGACTGACTAAATGTGTATTTTTGAAATGGGAATGTGAGTTTGCCGTTGAATTATTGAATGGAGGGTTGGTACTTTCTACGGTGGCCGCTGACATAGGGTTGTACTATAGGAACAGAACTTAGTTATTCTTAGGCACACATTGTTTGTCTGCCAACAAATAATTTGAAAGTGAAATAATTGTACTGCATTATGAAAATGCAGAGCTGTGCTTATTGTATTTGTCTTTCATCTCTTTTTTTGCCTTAATCTAAAAGATAAAGAAAACAAGAATAGGCTATATTAAGGTTCAAGAAAATCAGGATTGTGGCATGTGCAGTGACAGATTATTTGATGTGCTGGAGCAAAACCTGAGGAAGGCTTAGGCTTCCTATCTCTTTCCCAGGCATCTATCCTGTATCAAATGCAATTATGTTTTGTCATCAGTGCTACCTTTGGACCTGGGAGAGTGATAGCTGCCATAATGATAATAGCTCTCTTGGTTGTCTTTCTTTAGCCTTAAAAGGTATGTGTGTGTTTGTGTGTTGGATTGTAGTACAAATGGGGAACAAGTCAAGAGTGCTGATACTATAGGAGATGAGCAGGCTGAGCTGGAAGGCAGAGTTAAATGTGTCATCTGTTTGGAGTCATTGTGCAGCCACAAGAGACCCAAGTCCGGCCCCCTGTGAATTCTGTTGACCCTTATCTAGTGCCAATTTAGCTTTGACCGTTAGTTGACCAGATTTTTGTGTATAGGTAGCAATAATAAACTCTTCTATGCTTTGAACTCAACGAATGCTCCTGGTTATTTGCACCTGGCAACTGCAGTTGTTTGTGCCACTCAAATGTGGTGGGGAGAGTTGAATGCCATGGGTTCTTGCTTGCCCCGTGCCGGTTGCTTCCTGCCATGGGTAAACAGGAGGGGGGGGAAGAGTGGTCCCTAACATTTCACAGTGTCATTGATGGTGTGTGACACCTCACCTTATCGAAGGGGAATATCACTTATTTTTGTTAATGACAAACTTAGTCTGCCTTGCTCACCAAAGGTTAAGCAAGTAACATATACAGTCCTTGGTCAATGGAAATGGATGGAGTCATACAGGATACCTCTTGGGTTGATGGCAGTAAGATAACTGTGGAAGTCTTTGAGCTCCTGCTAAGTAAGTAAAGCTACTTCATTTGGGAATGGTCTGTGTTTGGCATGAGATGTTCTGAGATTTGTTGCATCCTCTCATTGGGATCGAGGGGGTGATTGTTGGAAAAAGAAGTTTGGACAGATGAAAAACAGAGGAGAATCATTCTTAACCCAGCTGAGCTCTAATCAAGCAAATCCAGTGTGGATTCAGGCCACCGGCCTTCTAGAGGTTAAGGCAGTAGGGGAGGCAGCCTCTGCCAAAAAAATATTCCAGTCATCCCAAGGAAAAAAAAACTCCTGTGGTTATCTGAACTAACAATTATAGCAAGGCTTCAGTCCCCAAGATGCTGGTTCCTATTCTTAACCCACACAAGTCCGTCCTGATCTGACACCATCTTCTCCTGGCCAAGAGAACTCAGCAGTCCTGGCACCCAACCTCTCTCCCTGTTTGAATACGGGGCACCACTCCCTTCTGACTCCTCATCTTCAACCAGCTTTGAAGATGTGATATTTCAACTGGCACCTCTGCCCAGATCTGTGCTTTTTGCCTTTTTACCCACACCACACCCCAGAAGGAGACGCATTTGGAACCAATTACCCCTGGGCATGGTGCCATACCTTGTGGCTTCCTTTTGGAAGATGCAGGCTAGATCAGTTCCCTAGGCCTAAAAGCTCTGTAATTTTCAGTATAATGCAAATGTCCCAAAGATTTATTATATCCCCTTCCCGCCCGCCTCATTTCCTTTTCCTTCGTCCAAGACCGCCCAGCTACATTTTTCATTTTGTCCAATTGGTGCCTGGAAGGTGAGGGCTTGAAGTTATCCTTGCTGATCAGGTTGCCCTGTTTGCCAATACCAGCTGGGTTGTGGGTTTTTCAAGGGCATTCTTGAATTCCATTGTGGGCACTGCCAGTCTTAGAGCACCATTGACCGGAGTGGGGGATTGACAAGCAGCTTGCAGGGGGCAGGCTAGAGAGTAGGAAATGCCCTATAGGTGATGCATTGATCAGTCTTTGCAGGACTGATGGACAAAGATAATGAGGGTCCATTTACAAGAAAATATGTTGATCCACACATTTGCACATAGTTTCATTTGCATGGGTTCAAATCCAGAGTTTGTTATGAGCCATAGGTCATCCAACAGTTTGGACCTCACTTCCTATCAGCCTCAGCCAACATGGCCAATGGCAAGGGATTATAGGAGCTGTAGTATCAAAACATTCAAAGAGCATTAGGATATATTTAAAAGGATTCAGATTATATCAGCTTTATATCGAGCTATGCACTGAATTGGAGCCCCTTTTCCTTACTGACTGACAACCTTTCATTTAGTGACCGTTTGAAGTTACAACAGCACTGAAAAAAGTGACATGACCCTTTTTCACACTTATAACCATTGCAGCAGTCCCCATGGTCACATGATCAAAATTCAGATGCTTGACAACTGACTCATATTTACAACGGTTGCAGTATCCTGGGGTCATGTGTTCACCTTTTGCAACCTTCTGACAAGCAAACTCAATGGGGAAACCAGATTCGCTTAACAACTGTGTTCCTAGCTTAACCACTGCAGTGATTCCCTTAACAACTGTGGCAAGAAAGGCCATAAAATGGGGCAAAACTCACTTAAAAACTGTCTGTCTTAGCAATGGAAATTTTGAGCTCAGTGATGGTTGTAGGTATGGGGCCTACTTTCGCGAGAAATCTCTCTGTTTCAACCTCAGTTTTTAGTTGAAGTGAGATGTCAAGTCTGCTAACATTGGATGTTCTTGCTTGCCATATGTGAAGAAGCAAACATATCTTATTCAGCCTACATATCACTTCAAGAGTTAAAGCAGACAATGTTAACCCAGTGAGTGGGAAAGTATGCCAGCTAATCATAACAATATCTTTGCATAGCACGGCCAAGGTCAGCGTAACAGGAGAAAATAGGGAGGGAGCGATTCACACTTCAAATTAATTGGAGCATATGATTGATGACTGTGAAAGGAGGGAGGGAGTTGTGTGTTGTCGCGAGTGCTTGGGTGGTGGGGGTTTCAGTTTTTGGCTTTCTATTGTTCGTGCCGAAACTATGTAGCCAATTAAAGGATTCTTTAAGGTAATCAAGCCTCAAAGTTCTTTGTAAAGCTGCTTCTTTTCGGAACCATGTCATGAGAATTACATATAACACACAACAGTCCAGAGGCTGACGAACCACAGTTCCTAGCATAACCAATAGTATGGAATGCTGGGAAATGTAGTTCTGCAGCACCTAGAAAGCCACATTGGAGGAGTATCTCCTGAAGTCCCAAACTTCCTTCCATTTCTCTCCCTGCTCCCTGGTGGGATCTTCTTTCCTTTTTTTTTTTTAAGGAAATATGATTTCTAGGGAGGGGTATTGTCAAGCAAAAGACTCCTCCATTAATTCCCCAAGAGGGTTGAGGCAATTTTTTGCCACCACTTAATGGCCTCACCCTGGGAATGCCCATGAAATTAATGAGCCAAGGAGGGCACCGCTGGTTTGTTAGTGCCAGGCTTGTTACTGCCACTTGGTTGGGCAGGACTCTGAGTAGCTTGGCGCCTGTCTCGCCTCTGACTTGTTTGGCTAGGTCTTGTCCAATCCCCAGAGGTTGGGTGGGAGTGTGACCTAGTGGGAGGCAGCATTGAATGTACTGGGAGCTGGGAGGAGAAGGAAGTTGGCATGTGAATGAGTGCATAAAGGAGGCTCGTCTCAGGACTGAGTTTCTTTAGAAAGGGATTTGGCTTGGCAGCCTCGGATTCAGGACTGCTCCGAGCACAAAGGCTGGGCCCAAATGCAGGGGTGGCTTACCTCATGAGCTGGTAATGGTGGTGTAAAGACAATGCATTCCTACCCATCATTTTTGCACACTTTTTGGTAAACAAGTTTCTCAAATGCGGTAATCCAAAACTTTGGGATTTTCAAAGGAAAAGTTGGAATTCTACTGGAATAACAGAAGGCTGGGGAAGATAGTGGAATTGTAGCAGTCTTCCAGAAATGTTGGGATTAAATTTCCCCTACAGTACTTGAATAACTTGGTTGTTATATTCACAGCACACCCTCCTTTGTTTTTACCCTATAACCACAACCCTGTGAGGTGGTTTGGGCTGAGAGATACGGACCTGCCCAAAACCACTCAGTGAGCTTGGGTGGCCGAGGGGAGACTTGAACCCGGGTCTCCCTGCTCCTAGTTCAACCTTTAAATTTCTGCTATCCAATACTGACTTTCACAAGGCACCAGCCTGGGGAAAGCTGGTTATGTATAAAAAGTGGGGTGTCTAAGGGAAAAATGTGTATAAAAAGAAGTTCTAAAAGATGTAGGAACTGGGCCATTACAGAATACCATGTGTGGGTCAAAATTCTAGTCGGTTTAGAAAGCGAATGACCACCAATATTTGACTATGGAGATTCTCAGTCATCCAGGTCATGGTTGTCCCAAAGGTGCTTTTTCAAGAGGCAACTGGATTTTCTTGTTATTCTTTGAAGACGTTTCGCTTCTCACCCAAGAAGCTTCTTCAGCTCTGACTGAAGAATTCAGCCCCACCATCCTGTCAGAGCTGAAGAAGCTTCTTGGATGAGAAGTGAGACGTCTTCAAAGAATAACAAGAAAGTCCAGTTGCCTCTTGAAAAAGCACCTTTGGGACACAGTATTTGACTTTTGGGTAAGCATTTGGGAACCTGGAAAGCAATTAATCCCAGGTAAATACAAGTGAGCCTTTCTGTGGAGTAGAAGATATACTGGTTGGGGAATAAGTTACAGTGATTTCAGAGCTTCCTGGCAGAGCTGTGGGAGGCCGTTTGTGGGTAATAGAGAATTAACCGCTGTGTAAACCGGCAGGTATGGTTTCTCTGCTTAAGAGCCCAGTGTTAACCAGAAAGCAAGTAGGAGTTATTGGGTTCTGGGCAGAGGTGTGGCAGCCTCAGCAGGTGGTTGCCAGGTGCAGGAATGTTCAACGTTGCACCTGTCTTGGTTGGAAGCCAAAGGGTGTCACTTACCGCCCTTTGGTCTTCTGGGAATAACTGAAGCCATTTTCCATAACTCCAGCCCGTTTAGCCCTTTACCAATTCTCTTCCTCCTTTTCTATCCTGGGACTCTTTAATTTGCTCGGTCCACAAACCCATACACACATGCACACCCGCCTTTACTGTTACTTGCAGCCTCTTCCGTAAAAACAAGGTATTGGGAGATCAGAAGGGAGGCAGATCAAAGAGTATCTGTTATTATTTTGTTTTTTGAAGTCTCTGTTATCTTCTAGTGTGGAATTCAAAGGATGGGACCTGGGCCAGATTTCAGGAGAAGGTAGTGATGTGTTGTTTGAAGACTTTCCTCTTATATCACAGCCTCCTCCTCTTCCTCCTCCTGCCAAGTTCCTCTTGAAATGACCCACACTGGAGGTTGGGAATGACAGCTTTAATTTTCTGTAATATAATGTTGGGGCATTTTGGGAAATACAGGTAGTCCTCAATTTACAACAGTTTGTTTAGTGACCGTTCGAAGTTACAACAGCACTGAAAAAATGTGATTTGTGACAGCTTTTCACACTTAAAACTGTTGCAGCATTCCTATGGTCATGTGATTAAAATTCAACCACTTGGCAACTGACTCACATTTATGACAGTTGCAGTGTCCTGGAGCCATGCGATCCCCTTTTGTGACCTTCTGATAATCAAAGTCAATGGGGAAGCCGGATTCACTTAACAAGTGGTGAGGCCCCTCCTCAAGAAGCCCTCCCTGGACCCGGCTGTTTTGGCCAACTACCGTCCTGTCTCCAACCTTCGCTTTCTTGCGAAGGTTGTTGAGAGTGTGGTGGCACGACAGCTCCCTCAGCACCTGGAAGAAACTGTCTATCTAGACTCGCGCCAGTCCGGCTTCCGGCCTGGGCACAGCACGGAAACGGCA
>NW_015388553.1:175995-183339 GCF_001527695.2 Protobothrops mucrosquamatus | reverse complement strand
TTAGTGGGGGGTTTTGTATGGGTGTGTTTTTAGAACAGGCCCGTTATTTAATTTGATTTTAGAACTGCCTATATTTATCATGGTTTTTATTATCGCCTGTTCACCGCCCTGAGTCCCGTAAGGGAGATAGGGCGGTATATAAATTCAATAAATAAATAAATAAATAAATAAATAAATAAATAAATAAATAAATAAATAAGTGGCAAGAAAGGTCGTAAAATGGGGAATATCCCGCTTAACAACTGTCTCATTTAGAAGCAGCAATTCTTAAAAACTCTAGCAAAAAAAACACATAGAATGGAGGGCAACTCATTTAACAACTGCCTTGCTCAGCAAGGGAAATTTGGGGCTCAATTGCGGTCGTAACTCGAGGACTATCTGTAGGGATGGTAACCGTGGCTCAGGGATTCTGTGCACCAAAGCCTTCTCAGGGGTCTACTGTATACAAATAGATTTCTGCTTTTAAGGCACTGACCAAGCTCAGAACCTGCCTAGCAAATAATTTCTTTAATTTGTTCTGCAGCTTTTTAGGACAGACTCCTGGAGGTTTTGCTCCTGTATCCTTCGTGTTTAGATTTGCTACAGAGTAAGAAAATTAGGAAGGGTTTGGTAGCACTTTTTCTGACAAACGAATTTTATTTAAAAGGCAGGTGAGTTATAGCTTAATGCTTTTTAGTCACTTTTTAATTACCGTAGTCTGGGTAATTATCTCTACGGTGTAAGAGAAGGCATTAAGGAGCTGGGTGGCTTGGAGCCTACACAGAGTGCTTTTCCATTCCTGCAGAGTAACTATTATGAGCTCCCACACGTCTGGTGTTTATGCTCCCGGTGTCTTTTCTGCGTCTCGACACGCCTGCTTTGGACCCTGGGCAGACAGCAATCAGCAGATTTAAGAAAGCTGCAATAGGTGTTGAAGGTGTTGAGTTGTAAGGCTGGTATGATTGAGCGGAGATGATCAAAGAGACCTCCTCATTGTTCTGGTTTCTCCAAGTAAGAAACTCAGGGTCTGGTCACAGAACGAGCCCCCAAGCAAGGGCAAGCATGTCTGGCTTTAGCGACATAAGGCAGGCAAAATTTCTGCTGAGCCATGGAGCTCAGCAAGGGTCTGAAAAGGGGGTGGGTGGGAGAGGGCTGGAAAATCTTGCTCATCAACCAGAGAGTCTGGACTCTTTGCCAGGCCGGAGGGGAGAGAGATGTGGATTTTTAGGGAGGAGAAAGTAGGCTTCTAGGTACTTAGAAAGGAGAGCATTGGGACCTCTGTTGGTCTCTCCTTGTATCCCTGGCCAAGTTGAATTCTTTAGCTACATTTGGAGACTGCGTTTTTTCTGGTGTTCCTTCTTAACTCTATTTCCATTTTCCTGGTTAAGTCTCCTGAGAGGAGTTTGGCTAATTGTGGCTAGAGCACAAAGCTGGAAAAAGATTTAGCTTCTTCCAACTTGTAGGAACAAAGAAGTTGGAGAGGGTTGGGAGAGGGATAAGGAGGAAGACAACCCTCGGAACATCCTTAAGTATGGGAAAGATTTCTTCCTGCGTTTGCTCTGTCACTTGCTGCTGTGGGAAGTTAACCCAGAGAAGGAAATATTAAAAAGGCAGAAAGAAAGATATTGTTCACCAAAAGGATTTTTAAAAGCATTTTTTGAAAAGCAGAAACCAAACCTGGCCTCATCTCTTTGCCCAAAGCAGTAGCTAGTCTTATACAAATGCAGATGTAAAACCATCAGAAAGTTGAAGCCAGAGCAATCAAGAAGACAAAGAGAAAATCTGCATGCCCCACCCAAACTCTAGGAGCCATTAGCCCCATCACCTGGGAAGCAGGATATGATAATAGGATTAAACCACAGATATCAAGGCCTAGAAAAACACTCAGAAATAGCCTCAAAGTTCATGCCACAGGAACAGGAAACTATTCCAAACAGGGCTAGAGGGGGGTATAAAAAACCTTCTACCCATGTGCTCAGTCTCTTTCTTCTCCTCTGCTCCTTCTTGCAAGGACCATCTTTCTTCTGCAATAAACTGTAATCTTCTTCCCAAAGCAGTCACCATGTTTGCTTATTTATTCCTGGCTTGGATGAACCAGGATGAAGACTTACTTCTAACACTGCCATTAACTGCAGTTTGTTTTGTACAGAAGAATGATAGTTTACACCAACCAGGAAGCAAACCATGATTGTCACATGGGCTTGAATGCGCATGCAGAATGTTTTCTGGAGTTTGCATATTTTGTGTACATAACTCAATGGCGATCACCATCAGCATTCTTTTTACTTTCACAATTTCAGGCCCAGCCTAGAACGGGATACAAAATTAGGATCTTATCTTCCAAAATATGTAAATTTTCTTTACAAAGTTTTTCCTTGTGCTTTTATGTAAAAGGGAGGGCAAGTGATGATGAAAAGGGACTACAGGAAAATCTGTTACGGATAGTCCTCGACTTACAACCACAACTGAGCCCAAAATTTCCCTTGCTGAGCAAGGCAGTTGTTAAGTGAGTTGCGCTCCATTTTACTACCTTTTCTTGCCTCAGTTGTTAAGTGAGTCATTGCAGTTGTTAAGCGAATCATGCATAATTAAGCGAATGTGGCTTCCCACATTGATTTTGCCTGTTGGAAGCCTGCTGGGAAGGTTACAAACAGTGATCACATGATTATGGGATGCTGTAGCTGTCATAAATACAGGCCAATTTGCCAGGCACCCGAATTTTGAGCATGTGACCGTGGGGATGTTGCAGTGGTTGTCAGTGTGAAAAATGATTATAAGTCACTTTTTTCAGTGCCTTTGTAACTTTGAATGGTCATTAAACATATCGTCATAAAACAAGGACTACCTGTATTTAAGATTGTCTCCCAGCCATGGTGAGTAGTGGTAGACAAAATAGAAAATAATGTGTTTCATATATATCAATTCAGAGTACACTGGAACTAGAATGATAGCTCTTGACTTCATACACTTTTTATTGCAAGGGGGGCAAGTATGGCAACTTTACAATGAGTGGACTGCAACTCCCAGAATTCTTGAGCCAGCTGGCTTAGGAATTCTGACAGTTGAAGTCCACAGGTTGTAAAGTTGCCATACTTGCCCACCCCTGTTTTGCTGTCTTCATTTCCACCTTCTCCCAACCCCCAGGTTTTACTTCCTAAGTCATTATTTTGTAAATACATTCTGTTGGCGTGATGATGGTTATATAAGAAGTTTCTAAGTCTGAAGGTTTGGGACAAGTTTACATTCTGAGGTCAAGTAAAAGCTACAAATATTCCGCTTCCATCTCAGGAGGAGGAGGAATGTCATACTGCTTTTCTCTTGAACCACTCCAATTCTTCTGTCCATTTGCGTTCCTGAGTTTGTATAAAAATTGCTGAAACCGTTGAAAAAATGCTATAGCATAGATGACTGTTTTCTGGGGATATTCTGGTATGATGAAGTTAAAATAAAAGGTGCACCATCCAGAGTCCCTCTGTGAGGGAAATGGACAGTTTTAACATTTGATAAATAAATAAATAAAAAGAGGTAGGGGATAGTCTGTAGAGAGTTGTCACATTTAAGGGACATGGAGAATTTAGCATTATGATACTAGAACTGAGACTAAAGATTGTAGCATCCATCAGTGCCTAACTTTTCCTGGACTTTCCCCTCTCCCTTTTCAGCCATGGCTGTCCAGACCCCTGTACAACGGGGTGACGCCACCGCCGAGAGATACCTGTTTGTGGACCGGAACCATGTAGGCAATCCAGCCTCACAAGCTGATTGGACGGCCAAACGCCTGGTGTGGGTCCCGTCTGAACGCCATGGCTTTGAGGCGGCTGGGCTGCGTGAAGAACAGGGAGATGAGATGTTGGTGGAACTTGCTGAGAATGGGCGTCAGATGCTGGTGGCCAAAGACGACATCCAGAAGATGAACCCACCCAAATTTACCAAGGTGGAAGACATGGCAGAGCTGACCTGCCTCAATGAAGCCTCGGTGTTGCATAATCTGAAGGACCGCTACTATTCGGGTCTTATCTATGTGAGTTGGCTTATGGAGTGGTTTGGTTCCAGGCTTCTCTCTCTCTCTTCCCTTCTTTCTGTCTCTCACACTTTTTAACCACTTGCATCTTCCTCATGACATAAACTAAGGGACCTGTAGTCCACTAGTCCAGCCTCCTAGTACTTCTAACTAAGACTTACTTAATACAATTCATTTCCCTATTTAATTACAAATGTAATCCAGGAATTCTGATTTGCAGCAGCCATGTCTCTCTCAGATGGCCTAGCTCAGGGATATACCAGCCAATATTCCAGATGGTTTGGACTTCAACAATTAGCCAGCATGACCAGGTTGCAAGTCGTGATGGGAATTATGTGGTCCAATCACTCTTGATACCCATCAAGATACCTTAACAAGAAAACTTCCAGATTTTAAATTGTGACGCACTGGACTGTTTCCCCACTTGAATGGAATGCAGCTTTGGTTAGATGCCAAGCTATTCCTTCTGAGCAGACGTCAGGACTAGAACAGAAGAGCTGATTTGGGACAGAAAGTTGGGTTTTTTCCCAGCTTGTGAAGTGTGTCTGTATTTGCAATAATGCTAGAAAGGGTGAGTTGGACCTCCTTCACCTCACCATGGAGAGCTCCTTTCAAAGGGAATGAGCAGGGGACATGTGTTTCTTCTGCCCTACTGGTTTCCCTAACACCCAAGTGGGCACAAAAGGCTACCCTGGGAGGCCTTGTGCCAAAGCATTCCCTCAACGGTACGTCATCTCTGACTCACAGACAGCACAGTGCCCGTCCTCCTCCCCCTGCTGCCTCTGATGATCTCCACCCTCTAGCTGGGTATCGGGGTGGGGAACGGACTAGACCTGTTCAGCCAGAACAGTAGTCGTCAGGGTGTGAAATGAATTCTCCCGAGGGTGCCGCCGTCAACCACGGCAACAACACGCTGCTTCTTAGAAGCAGGAAACTGTACTCTTGCCTTCTCCTAAGAAGCAGCCTGCATTTGTGCAATTCAGCCCCATGGAACCCATCTTTAAGATAAAAGATTTTTTTTAAAAAATTTTTTTTTACTGAGAAGGGGATTCTTCAGCCTTCCCAGGCAGTTCCTTTGACAATGGTCCTGGTGTTTTTCTTGTAAATCGACTTCTACCTGCCCTGGTGTCACTCCAGCCTGTTCTTTTCCAGTTTGCTCTCCAGGCTGCTCCTTCCCAGGTATTTCAGCCTGTAGCAAAAAGCATTTTTAGCCTCACCCTCAGCAATCTTTCCCCTACTTTTTGAGCTCTTGATGCATTCAATTCCTAAGATCCTCGGGCAAGGTGGTTAACAGAATAATGGGAGGTTACATTCCAATGCGCCTGAAAACACTCCAGGTTAGGGAAGGTCATTTCTCCATATTTCCCTTATTGTCAGCCAGTGTCGATGGAGTCAGGTGACTGAGGTCAAATGGACAAAATTTGTCTGTTGGCATGGAGCTAGAAACCTGTTTGGAAAGTAGGTAGGCTAGCAATAGTATGCCAAAAGCAAAAATGTATGCAGAAAAGGGAATGTCTGCTGTTCCAAACTTGAGATTTTTTTCCCCTGCTGCTGAAATGAAAAATCAATGGGATATTTTTGGTCAGCCTTCCCAACCCTGGGAAGCAGGATGGCTCCGTAGTTAAGGCGTGATGGCTTAGTGATTAACATGGCTCGGTTTGAGACCCGAGCGTCGTGCAGTGGAGTGAGCATCCATCTCTGCCTAGCTCAGGGGTTAGGGTTAGTCGCCGGGTGCTGTTTCTAACATCCATCTCCCTGTCTGTCTGGGATCACACATCACGTTAAGCCTTTGTTTTTGAAAAGTTCTAGTGCCTTAATCCACACATAATGCTTAGCTCTAAGCCCTGGATTAATAGCCCAAAAGTCTGGGTTCATGTAAAGATGAACCCAAACAAATGGCATGTCTGGCTTAATATGATGTGTGAATTAGGTCATCGTCATGCTTTAGAGTTAAAAATAGCAGGCAGTGAAATTGGCTTCTCTCTCTTTATTTTCTGACCTTTTTCCAGTTTTTTTCTTGAAGCAGAAAGAAACTACGTTTTTTAAATACTTTTTTTTTTTGAAGCGGCAAGAAGAGACTGGACAGCCATTTGTCTGAAATGGTGTGGGGTTTCCTGCCTGAGCAGGGGGTTGGACAAGATGACTTCCGAGGTCCCTTCCAACTTTTTATTTTATTATTGTTATGGTTATTGTTATTATTATTACCTTAGAAAGGAGAGTATTTGGCAGCAAGCTATAGAACCCAGGAAGCTGTGCATACACAAAGGAACTGCAGTCACATTGGGAGGCTATTCTGACGTGACTTTCTGTCTTCCCTCCAAATGGCAGACATACTCAGGGCTCTTCTGTGTGGTCATCAACCCTTACAAGAATTTGCCCATCTACACAGAACAGATTGTGGAGATGTATCGGGGCAAGAAACGTCACGAGATGCCTCCCCACATTTATGCCATCTCCGAGACTGCCTACCGAAGCATGCTGCAAGGTACACACTGGAAGACCCACCAAAGGGAGGGGAGAGGGGAAAAGGGGCTTTATTGTATGTCAGCAGTGGACAAAGCACAACCCTGGAGGCTCAGGGGGCTGATTCCATGCGACCCTCCGCCTCATTTCAAAAGCCTTCTGCAAGCCTCGGCTGAGATGCTTCACTCCAAGTCTAGCAATGTGCTGTGGGGAAAACAGAAAGAATAGAAATAGAAATAGAACTCCAAGGTCCCTTCCAACTTTATTATTATTATTATTATTATTATTATTATTATTATTATTATTATTAGAATAGAATAGAATAGAATAGAATAGAATAGAATAGAATAGAAACTTTATTGTCACTTTGAATGTACACTAATCGGCATACATTAAAATGAAATTTCATTGCGTTCAGCTCTCAAAGGGTCACCACCTCCGATATACACTACAAAAATATGACAAAAATAAATAAATATATACAGAATTATGCATATACCCACCTATATTATATGACAATATAATAAGATCAAGAGAGAGGATTTGAGTGGGTCTGAAAAAGAAAACCTAAACGGCCCTTTCAATTTTTGATTCAGGCCCTGCTCCCTCTTAATTTTCCCTTCTTGCTCTCTAGGAAGTACATCCCCAATTAAAATTATTTATTTATTTATTTATTTATTTATTTATTTATTTATTTATTTATTTATTAAATTTATATACCGCCCTATCTCCCTTACGGGACTCAGGGCGGTGAACAGGCGATACTAAAAACCACAATAATAAATAAATAGTTTCTGTTCTAAAATCAAATTAAATAACAGGCCTGTTCTAAAAACACCCCATACAAAACCCCCACTAAAACATAATCAAACTACGCCAGG
>NW_015388553.1:167769-175895 GCF_001527695.2 Protobothrops mucrosquamatus | reverse complement strand
AAGTGGGTAGGTTACCCACTTTGCTGTGAGCAATAAAAGGGGCAGGGGAGCTGTGAATGGAAAGGTTAAAACAGTGGTTCTCAAATTTTCCTCACCATGGACCCCCTTTAAATACCTTTTGTGGCTACAGACCATGGCCATGGACCCTCAAGCCTTAACTCAAGATTTAAAGCACTAGACTTAACGAATGATTCATGGACCGCAGGTTGAGAACCACTAGTTTAAAGAATTCCCTATTCCAGGCTGAAGCAGAAAGAAGAAGAATGGGTAATTTTAGGGTGTATATTGGATAGAGTGTGCAGATGGATAGAGACAGGGAGCTGATGAAGTCTAGCACTCTGTGGTTGGTGGATGGACAATTGCAAGTGTGTTTCAGATGTCTTCCTGCGGAGGGAAAATGGTCTTCAGGAAATGGGAGGAAACAATTTTGATCTGATTCTTTTCTCTTTCTTGCCCCCAGATCGAGAAGATCAGTCGATCTTGTGCACGTGAGTATGGCTTACGGTGGGGAGGGGCTGTTGAAAGAGATGCTCAGAGGAGAGAGAGCAAAAATTGTTCTGTATGGGTGTTACCAGAGGCTCTAAAAACTTGATAGCCCAAAGTGCTAGCCCTTCATTGCATTGCGGGCAATTATAGTTGGAACAGAAGCAGTCTATTGGTTTAGTCCTGTAATAAATATTGTACAAAACCTGGTTTAAACAATCCTACCGTCTTAAAAGAGTCATTTGCCAACTGCTAGCTTCATTCCTGTTCCCTTCAGACTGGAAAGAAGTAATTTATTTTATTTTCTCCCCCTTGTAACAAATGTTGTTCTAACCTGGGATAGAAGCTGTGAACTTGATCTCATTGAAAATGAATCAATAATTAAGCAGAAACTATGCATTACTCCCTTCTACTTTCACCAACTTAGTGCCCTCCAAATGTGCTGGGATTAAAATTCCCATTTTACATAATTAGAAAAGGCTTCTTTAGAGTGCCCAAATCCCTTTTCATATTTTACTCAGTGGTCCTTGTGAATAAACCTTTAAGACGATGACAAATGTTAAAAGTTGTTTTTTTTTATTCCAGCTGTTCTGATGGACAAAGATATATCCATTTTTTTTCTTACTCTTCCCTAAATTAGGCTGTTGAACAACTTTAACAGGACAAAAGTTACCCTAGATCAGGACTATCCATATTCTAAGTCCAACCACTACTTGACCATGATATTTTTTTTAGTATTATTACTGTAATATTGTTCCTGGTGAGTTTGTGATCATGATGGAATTGGAGCCGAGGACCTTCTGGGTTCCCAGTCCATACTTTTTGAGAGGATGCTGCTGACGGGACAATTTCAGAAAGCAAAAATTCAGAATTCAGAAAGTAAAATACTGAACTTGATTCCCTCTCTGTGGAAACCGCAGCTCTAAGCTCGGCCCTGAGAAGGAGAGGTGTGAGTGCGTTCCATTTGTTTTCTCATCTGATGTCTGTTCTCTGCAGAGGTGAGTCCGGTGCTGGCAAAACAGAGAACACGAAGAAAGTGATCCAGTACTTAGCACATGTGGCTTCATCTCATAAAGCCCGGAAGGACCATAATGTGCCGGTGAGTGTGAGGCCACATCCAGTTTCAGCCACAGCAGCAGTCACCTGCTCTCCCTTGCGTTGCAAAGCTAGAAAGGGCATGGCATTCTGGTATGACCCCTTTGCCAACTCTGGTTTTGCATTTCTGAAGCTCCCCCATCTGATGCCTAGGAAGTAACCCAACATCTAATTTGAACCAGGGCCAGTCTGGAAGCTCTTCCAAATACCAGCGGATGGCCCTGGCATGTGTGAAAAGGTGATCCCCTGAAGAGCCTTTCAAACGCATGCAAAAGTGCTTTCCCCTCTTCTGTCACTCAACACACCTACTGTCTGCCCATCTGGAATTTGGCTACCATGCCTGTGGCACCCATCCAGGCAGGACTGAGAGTCAGTGTTGGGTTTGAATTAACGTTGTTGTTTACTTTGTTGAAGGAAATGAGTCCTTGCTTGGCCTTTTCACATCATTCCTTTCAGCCAATATGCCAGCCATTAATCACACTTTTCTTCCTCTTATATAGTTTCAGGGCCCTTTTGGTTACTTCCTCCCAATCTTAGAGTTCAACTGCAGGGGCCCAGCAGATCTCCTAGGACAGGGGTCCCCAACCCCCGGTCCGTGGACCGGTACCGGGCCGCGGCATGCCAGCAACTGGTCCGCACAAACAAGCAAAGCCCCATCCGTGGGATGCAGGCAACATGCAAAACCACGCACTCTCCCGTCCACGGAAAAACCTCTCTCCATGGAACCGGTCCCTGGTGCCCAAAAGGTTGGGGACCTCTGTCCTAGGACACTTGCGTGATCTTCTCTTGAATGTTCTTGCATCTTGTGGACATAACCCTAGAGTAGGGGTAGGCAACCTTGGCTCTTTTATGACTCGTGAACTTCAACTCCCAGAATTCCTGAGCCAGCCATGCTGGCTCAGGAATTCTGGGAGTTGAAGTCCACGAGTCATAAAAGAGCCAAGGTTGCCTACCCCTGCCCTAGAGGAAGAACTTAGGCTCCAGTTATTCTAGCCAGCTCCTTTCAGAGATTATAATCTGTGGCCAACTGGAATCATGACGGGTTTCTTGTTCCCTGTCTTTTCACAAAGATACCCCAAAGGAACTATTGGCCAACCTGAACCCCTCTCCTCACCTCTGTTGAGCCTAAAACTATGTGACATCAGCCCTGAAACTTCCTGCGTGCAACGCGTTGAGAAATTCCTTATTTTTCCCTTTGGTGCTTCCCATCTCTGATTGCATGAAAAGACGTCTTTTTCCCTTGTCCATTCTATAGTCTTGGTGGAGGTTCTATGAGTATATGCGTGTGTATGTGGTTGTTCCCATATGGAAGATGATATTAATACCCCTCTGTTGTCTTGCTGCCTCAGCTGGAGTACCTCAATGAAGCCAAACAGGCAAGAAAGCCGAATGCATGCTGCTGAGATGCCAGCTTCCCCCCACCCCCCTCCTCACCCCCGTCCTCCAGTGCTGATTGCGGGTCCCTATCACTGGCTGCTGCTCCTGGTCCCACCTATACTTAGAATTGCTCTTCTGAGTCAAATGCATTTCTCATCAGTTGCACACTTTGCCTGTTGCTAGAGTCACTTCCTTGAACCCTTTTCCTCACCAGTTATGATGCCACGTTTGCTGGGGGGAAAAACATGGCTCAAGAGGTTTCAGGGAAGGGCCGGGAAAGGAAGCCAGGTGTTGGGGGTCTCCTACTTTTACCCTTTTCTGTTGTGCTGGTCCCCAATTTATGTCCTTACGTTATTGTGGTTGAGTTCTTGTTGTGTTGTTCATCAACTAATTTAACCCTTTGATTTTTTTTTGTGTTTTTGTTTCCCCTGTCTTGCTCCCTGCTTTGCCTTCCCATTGTATTTTTTGTGAT
The DNA here is from genome assembly GCF_001527695.2 of Protobothrops mucrosquamatus. Taxonomy (NCBI): domain Eukaryota; kingdom Metazoa; phylum Chordata; class Lepidosauria; order Squamata; family Viperidae; genus Protobothrops; species Protobothrops mucrosquamatus. Next base: position 172,468 of record NW_015388553.1, on the reverse strand, counting down.
GTCATCCCCATCCCAACCTCCATAGACTTCCAGCCCTGCTTCCTATGTGAGTAATTTTTGGAAACAGCTTCCCCCTGGCTGGCCTTGAAGTTTCTCTGAGTACTTCCTTGGCCCAAAAGCTTTGCGAGGCCAGAGGCCTGCATATGTTGTTGTTAACCCCCTTTCCCTCCTGCCTCCCTCCTTTTCCTTCATCTAGGGAGAACTGGAGCATCAGCTGCTGCAAGCCAACCCTATCTTGGAGGCCTTCGGCAATGCAAAAACGGTGAAAAACGACAATTCCTCACGATTCGTAAGTCTTTGTGGATGGATAAATCCCCTCCCACCCAGTCATCTACCTCAGAAATCTATGGAATGAGGATCCTGTTTAGCAGCTTCCAATTTCAGACCAGTTGAGCCCTGGATTTCAGACAGAAGATAGCATCTTCTTTAGCACTGGAAAATATTTTCAGATCTGGAATATCAAACCCCAGTTGTTCTAATGCAGTGCTTCTCAGCCTTGGCAACTTTAAGATGGGTGAACTTCAACTCCCAGAATTCTCAGAGTTGAAGTCCATCCATCTTAAAGTTGCCAAAGTTGAGAAACGCTGTTCTAATAGGTAGGTAGTACCCTTTTTAAATGAATTATTCTGTCACCTTATATGTGTCTGTGTGTGTGGTCTCCCTATCTTCAGGTTAAGATTGCTTCTCACACAGCTATAGCAAGTGGCAACAGTTGCCAAACACTTATAAGGATACCTGTTCTTGTAAGATAATCTCCTGTTGAAGTGTGTTAAGCTGCTTCACTCTTCGCCCATTTCAAATGTGTTGGAACACAATTCCAATAATTCCCTAGCTGGCTAGGAGTTGAAATATTGTCCAACACATGTGCAAGGCACCAAAGTGGAGAAAGTGTGTATACAGCAGTGTTTTTCTAACTTGGCAAGCTGAAGATGTGTGGACTTCAACTCCCAGAATTCCCCAGCCAATATGGGGAATGCATTGCAGAGATTGGAGCTGTGATACAAGACATTCACAATAACATTGGAGTGTTATTAAGTAAAAGGCCCTACCTCCCACTGAATAAAAAAAACTAGTTACAGAAAATTGCCAAAGTGATTCTAAACTTGAAAGTAGATCATCTTATGTTGGTAAATCTGGATTATTTTTTTAAAAAAATCTTTTTCTTTCTGAAAGAAAAAAAACAGTTAAGCTGTGTAGCCAAGTTGTTGAAAGAGGCAGTGTTACGTCCAGCTATCTGATGAGATCTGAAGGACAGGAAGCAGGCTCAGACACTGTTCTTTTGTTTGGCTTGGCTATTAGCTCCCAGCAACTCCTCCTCAAACTTAAATTAAGAATGGGTTGTCCAGTTACAATGCTGGACAAATCTTTGGCCTCAGGGGCTGCACTTGATGTCTCATCATGACTGCTGGGGATATGATAGCATTCAAGAGGTTGGAGTTATTTTCTTTCTTTCTTTCTTTCTTTCTTTCTTTCTTTCTTTCTTTCTTTCTTTCTTTCTTTCTTTCTTTCTTTCTTTCATTCATTCATTCATTCATTCCTTGCACTATCATGGCTTTCAAGGAATAAAATGGGCCTTTAGTACAGATAGTTCCAATTGGGACCAGAAACTCCATTGCTAAGCAACATAGTTATAAGGTGTGGCATCACTAACTGTGCCAAGTTATGATGGCAGTTCTGGCAATCCCAGTTGCCCTCGTTAGGAGAGTCATGTGTGATCACAGTATCCCACAATCAAGTGATCACTATTTGCAATCTCCTGCTGGCTTCCCCAGTGACTGCTTGTTGGAAGCCAGCAGTGAAGGTTGCAAATGACAGTCACGTGATCACGGGGCACTGCATCATCATAATTGCAGGCTGGTTGCCAAGCACCCAAATCACAGTGGTGATCATGGGATGCTGCATTGGCTGCAACTACGAGAACCAGTCATAAGTACCTCTTGCTCTGCACAGTTGTAACTTCAAACAGTCATTGAACGACTGGGCATTAAATGAGAACTATTTGTATTGCACTCGTTTTTGCCTTTTACCCTCCAGTGAAAAACTATCCTGATATTTTGGCATAAAAGAGTTTAATGGTGCAGTGGGTGGGCTTCAGCTGAGGATACCCACTTTGCTTCTTTAAATACTTCAAAGTACAGAAAAAAGAGCCTTAAAAGGTTATGCTTGCAAACCCTTTCAAATATACCCTTAAACTTTCATGTACCATTTCTTCGATTCGTTTCTTTAGAAAGGGCAAAATATATAAATGCCTTTTTGAAATCCTACGCCAACAAACTCCATACTTTGGAAGAAAAACCAGTTTTGTTGTTGAAAGTCTTTTTTTCAGTTTCCTTTTGTATTTTTTTGAGAAATGCTTTTGGTTTTTAGCCACTCCTTTTCTTTGAAAATAAAGAAAAATACAAAGGTTTTCTCTTCCTCGAGACGTACTGTAGATGAAAGGCAGAAGAGTGAGCTTCACATTCCACTGTATTATTACTTTCTGTTAGCTTTTCTTGTTTTTGTGGTGACTGGTTTCTTCCTACTTAGGAAAGATCCATTACTAATTGAATTGACCAGGGGAATTTATTTCCAGCTTCTGCAGTTCACTAGCATCTGAAAAAATATTTAAAATACCGAAGAATTTTTCTGTATCAGTCACACCATTCTTCTGATTGCTGTCTCATTGTCCCATCTCTTTTTCTACCCACAGGGTAAATTTATTCGGATTAATTTTGATGTAGCCGGCTACATTGTTGGAGCCAATATAGAGACATGTATCCTTGTTGTTAGAGAATAGAAGTTGTAAGTTTGGGCCATGGCAGAATGCAGGCCCAGTTCTCTAGGCAGATAGAATTTGAGTTTGAGTGGGCATCAGATCCTCAGCATGAACATTCCTGATGGCAAAAATAGCAGGTATCTGATCCAAAGTATCAGAAGTCCCACAGGGGCAGGTGGAATCCAGGTAGGGCGATTGACAAGCCTTGTTGGGCCTGGGTGCCTAAGGAGAAAGAAATAGTCCATACGTGCCATCTTTAACTCAGAGTGTCCCAGATCTTTTGGAGAAGTCCCGAGCCATTCGCCAGGCCAAGGATGAGAGAACCTTCCACGTTTTTTATCAACTCTTAGTGGGTGCTGGTGAACACACGAGAGGTGAGTTTGTCCCTTTCATTTCCCCAGGCATCATGCGGCTTAGTGTTCTGCATTTACAGAGTAGCAATAAAGCTGAAGGACAATCAATTGATTGGTGCTAAATACTCAGAACTTTTTTGACTAACTTGAGAGGAAATAACTCACCAGAAAGAAAGTCCTAACCAATGAAAACAAGTGACGGTATTAAGTTGTAATGTCAGAAATGATGGTGATGGTGGTTTAATGAGTAAAGAGGGAGTCTTAAGACTTACAGAAATCTGAAGCACCCAAGCTGATCTTTAAACCTCCTGAATCTTGGTGTCTCAAAGCAGCCTCTAGTCCATCTCAAATTTTGTGCACATCTGATGATTCCTAATAATATACTGCCCTCTGGAGTACAACATAACTAAAAAAGTGTCACCAATGCTTTCGTTACCTCCTATTGAATTACTGCAATGACTCTACATGGAGCTGCCCTTGAACACCATCTAGAACTACAACTGGTCTAGAATGAAGCAGCATGCAATTTTGGCTGCTCTACACTTCACCCAAGGAACACCACTGCTGCGTGAGCTGCACTGCTTCCAGTTGCTTTCTGGGTGCAGTTCCAAGGTGCTGGTTATCACTTTTAAAGCCCTACATGGCACAGGGTTAGGTTACCTGTAGGACCACCTCTCTCTGAAGTATCTGCCCAATTAGATCTCCAGATCTCCCTTCTTAAATGTTGCCATTCTAAGGGCAACATTCTTGATGTCCATTTCAGCTCTTTGGATCAGCTTCCCGCATGAGGTCAGAGGGATCCCTATCCTTTTAGCTCTCCAGAGGCTGTGAAACCCTGGTTTTTGCTCAAGCATTGAGCTAGGATGGGGGTTGAGCTGTAAGGTCATTTGCTCTAGTGCAGGGGTCTTCAAACTTGGTGCTTTTATGACTTGTGGACTTCAACTCCCAGAATTCCTCAGCCAGCATGCCTGGCTGAGGAATTCTGGGAGTTGAAGTCCACAAGTCATAAAAGGGCCAAGTTTGAAGATCCCTGCTCTAGTGCCTGGGGGAAAGGCACCTTTGTGTTTAACTATGTTTTATGTGTTGTTGTGAGCCACCTTGAGTCATTGTATGAGATAGGCAGCCATATAAGTGCTGTAAATTTTATTTGTTTATCAAATTTGTATGCCACTTTCTGGTGGTCCCTGTAACATGCTCTGTTTCATGCCCCTGTAGGGGAGCTGCTGCTGGAGCCATTCAATCAGTATCACTTTCTGTCGAATGGGTACCTGCCCATCCCTGGACAGCAGGATAAGGAGATCTTCCATGAGACCATGGAATCCATGCGTATCATGGGTTTTTCTCATGAGGAGATACATTGTGAGTCACTCTTTAATGAATGTGCATATATATTGTGGAGCATGTCTTATCATACTGCCCTATGTATAACACAGGCAGAATTAAATTATTGTCTCTCCTTGGAATTGATCCCTCTGGTTCTAATGTTAGTAATTTGGTTTTATATTGTCTAGGGGATGGCTCCTCCTATATTACTTCTCAGGTTTCTAAATTTCTTTTAAGAGCTGTAACTACCAGAGGAGAACGTTGTAAT
>NW_015388553.1:155907-167669 GCF_001527695.2 Protobothrops mucrosquamatus | reverse complement strand
TACTTGCATTTTGGTCTGTGACCGCAAAATAAAAATTATTATTATTAATGTGCATATATCTGCCGCAATTAAAGAAGTATCTGACTTAACATTTCATTTATGATCGTGGTCATGGTTTTATTTATTATGTGCTTTCAATTATGTGCAGTAGCGACTTAGAATAAAATATTTGATACAAAAATATGCAGGGAGTCCTCAACTTACAACCACAATTAAGCCCAAAATTTCTGTTGTTAAGTGAGACATTTGTTAAGTGAGTTCTGCCCCATTTTACAACCTTTCTTGCCTCAGTTGTTAAGGAAATCACTGCAGTCGCTAAGTTAGCAACCCGGTTGTTAAGTGAATCTGGCTTCCCCATTGACTTTGCTTGTCAGAAGGTCGCAAAAGGTGATCACGTGACCTTGGGACACAGCAACGGTCATAACTGTGAACCAGATGCCAAGCCTCTGAATTTTGATCCCATGATCATGGGGAAGCTACAAAGGTTGTAACTGTGAAAAATGGACATAAGTCACTTTTTTCAACGCTGTTGTAACTTTGAACCATCACTAATTGTTGTAAGTCAAGGACTACTTGTATTAACATCCATTATAACTTTGTAATGTGAAATAGAGAATCAGTTTGCTGTAGTGGTTAAAGCACCACTGGGAGAAACTTTTTAATAAATATTTTATTAGGTTTTATATAGGTAAGGAAAAGATAGGGTCAATACGGGTATAAGGGGAATGGGAATAGGAATTTAGGGTAGGATATGGGTAGGTACAATAATGGGGTAACCCCCCCATAATAATCCCAAGCTTTAGCAAACAAGCTATCGTCCGGATCTAAATGTTAAATAAACATAATTTGTATAATACTAAACAATTATAAAGATAAAGTTAACTATAATCATATAACTAAAATTAGATAGGTAAGTAAAATTCCTCTAAATGAATATTCATACTTAATAACATATCAACGGATTCTAGTCATCTGGAGTTGGTGGCTTCTAATCCCACTTTAGGCATGAAGCCAGCTGGGTGACCTTGGGCCACTCACACACACTTAGCTCTAGGAAGCAGGCAATGGCAAACCACTTCTGGCCTCTTGCTAAGAAAATTGGAGAGACAGGAGTCAACACTAAGGCACAACTATATGAAATAAGGGCTGATAAGCTAAGAGGTCCATGACCTAGAATAGTTTTAACCGCTGTATGTTTGAAATGACCGGTAGATATAAAAATACTTCAAAAGTAGCAAGCAACTGTTTAGGTGATTTCACCTGAGTAGATATTAAATGTTGTTAGCAACATTGTGTTACCCGCTGCAATAAATGAGGACAAGTTGGAAAAATTCCTACTTATTATCGGACTGCACGGATTTTAAATCCCTTTGGATATTCACAAGCAGAGTAAAAATGTAATATCCATCCATTGGTAAATCTTTATCTCCAATTTTCCTATGTGTGTATCTAATATTCTTAAAGTACTGTAGAAGTTGTTTGTAAATAAAGCCATTTCTGCAATAAGAAGTTTTAGCATTGCTTTTAACTCCACAATTCCATTTTAAGCAATGTTTTACACTGTAGTGAATGTTGTGATTTGTTTTTTATTGTAATTCCAGTAATGTTCATTCATACTGTTTTTTATTGTAATTCCAGTAATGCTCCTTTATTTAGTGAAGGAGAAAAGAGAAAGAGACAGAGAGAGAGGGGGAGAGAGGGAGGGGCAGGCTTAAACTTGAAGGAACATCTGAGATAAAGAATATGTACCCCATCTGCACAGAAATTTTAGAGCATTGTGATTTCTCTTATTATTTTAATATAACATTAATACAATATTGAAACAGAAAGAGAAATAACAATGTTGTAAAGTGTGTGGCCCTTATGGTGATCCTTGGGTTTGAAATGTTTTGAATGCTGCTTGTTAGTTAGTTAATTCCAGCCTGTTGCAGTGAATGTCAAGCCTTACATGTTTCATCAATCCAAAAATTAAAATTATTTAGAATTATGAGGGCAGTGGAGAAAGGTAACATAGCATGCATCTTTAAAATCACTATGTGATGAAATATATTCTTATGTTTTGTGTTGTACTTTATGCTGAACCTGTTTGAAGGGATGAATTTGAATAGGGCTGTTTGCAAAACGTGGAAATGTGGTTTTGCTAAGGGTCATCCTTCCACACAGGTATGCTGCGGATGGTCTCAGCTGTGCTGCAATTTGGCAATATTGTCTTCCGTAAAGAGAGGAATACAGATCAGGCCTCCATGCCGGATAACACAGGTATTTCAGATTAGTAGCTTGACTTTTCAGAAATGCTAGTCCTCAATTGACTAGCAATTGAGCCCAGAATTACGGTCGTCATTAAGCTGATGTGCGGGAAGGTGCAGTTTTGGAAATCCAGAACCGGGTTGTAAGTAGTTCTGGGAATGTCTGTCATAATTTTGAACAGTCGCTAAGCAACTGGTTGTTAAAGACTGACTGTAAGCATTTGGCTATGATCAGAGCTCATACTTCCTTTTTTATGTAGAAGATATAATGGGATCTTGTTAAAGACAATACAAGTGTATGGGGAACATTTTTTGGTTTTATTATTATAAAATATTGATTTCCATTTTGGCTCAAAGAAACAGTATTTCAAATTTAAGTTTCACAATAATCACCATATTAAAATTCAGGTTTCTGTCTCACATTCCTGTGGGCTGGGAACTGCTTTTTGAGTGGGAGAAGGGAGTGGTATGGAATTGAAAAGAAAGCTGATGGGAAAGGACCTGGCAAAGGGCTCTTATTGGTCTCTTCTGTGCCTCTGCAGCTGCTCAAAAACTCTGCCACCTCCTGGGCATGAATGTCACGGAGTTCACCCGTGCTATCCTTACCCCACGCATCAAGGTCGGCCGAGATTACGTGCAGAAGGCACAGACGAAAGAACAGGTCAGTGGTGCTGATTACTGTGCCTGACATGTTGGTGGGTCCGTCCTGAAGAACTCTTGAAGGAGGGTTTGCCAAGATAATACCGTGTTTCCCTGAAAATAAGACCTACCCCAAAAATAAGCCCTAGCTTGATTTTTGGGGGTGGGCCTAATATAAGCCCTACCCCCAAAATAAGCCTTAGTTTTGGGCCGAGGCACACACTTAAATATCAAGCTAGGGCAGGGTGGGGGTGGAGCTACCCCCCGCACCCACTTACTGTTGCAGCCAGGCCTCCCATGCCAGCCCACTTCTTCTGTGGCTGTTCGCCACCACTCACACGCACACATCACCTCTGGCCTCCATTTCGCCATCAGAAGCCTTCAGGAAAGGCCTCTGCAGCCGAGAACCGAGCTCCAGATTGATGTGTGCAACAACCCCCCCCCCGGCCTCCAGGGGGCACCACGTGCATCAATCCGGAGCTTGGTTGTCGGCTGCAGAGGCCTTTCCTGAAGGCTTCTGATGGCGAAATAGAGGTTGGGGGCAACGCATACGAGTGGTGGCGAGCGGCCACAGAAGAGGCAGGCTGGCGGGGCTGTCGTTGCCGCGGCGGCGAGGTGAGACTGTGGAAAAGACATTCCCCGAAAATAAGATCTGGTGCCTCTTTTGGAGGCAACCCCCCCCCCCAAAAAAACAGGTCTTATTTTGGGGAAAACATGGTATGTATGTATGTATGGAATACACGGGCCAAGATGAGTCTGTTTCGATCTCAACTTTTCCTTCCCTTCCTAGGCTGACTTTGCTGTGGAAGCGTTGGCCAAAGCCACCTATGAGCGGCTCTTCCGCTGGCTTGTGCATCGAATCAACCGTGCGTTGGATCGTACCAAGCGCCAGGGGGCATCTTTCATCGGCATTTTGGATATTGCTGGTTTTGAAATATTTCAGGTGAGGGGAGAACTGCTAGTCACAAAATCCAGTGTGGTTCCTCTTCCTCTTTCACTACCTGCAGAGCTGTTGTCAATCCTTTCCTTCAAATTGTGTTGTTGATCTTTTCTTTAACTAAACCTGTAAGTTTCAGCAGAACCATCTTTCTTGTTTCAAGAGCTGTAGTTCTTTCCAATAGAGGCTTTAGGCCAGGGGTCTTCAAACTTGGCCCTTTTATGACTTGGGGACTTCAAGTCCCAGAATTCTTCAGCCAGGCACGCTGGCTGAGGAATTCTGGGAGTTGAAGTCCACAAGTCATAAAAGGGCCAAGTTTGAAGACCCCTGCTTTAGTCCAATAGTCTTCATGTTCTTCAAGTGAGACATGGAGAACTATATTGGTGGATGTTCTTGGAGAGGGCATGTTGGATTTAGAGTGGCATGTTCCAGTTCCCCAAAACACCAACCAATATGGCCAGGGCATGCTGGAAGCTATGGCTCACCAATCTCTGGAGGGCCACAATTTTCTTATTTTTTACTATCATAAACAACGGAAGAATCTATGCCTTGGGTACCCATATAGAATATGAACAGATTGAAAATAAGGGGGTCACGTAAGAATAACTTGAAGACATGGGGCTACATCACAGGAAATGAGAACTGCAAATGTGGGGAACTGCAGAGTCCTGCCACAATTGTTATGGATCATGTGCAATGGACAATTTGTTCCTGGACAATGATAAAGCTGTTCAGACCACTGCTTTCTGGGCCTCAAATGTCATATAATGTCACATAAGTGTCTTAAGTTCATTCTGTCTTTTATTTTTTATACTCATTTTATAGTTATTCAAAGTTTTCTTTATTTAGATTATTATACTAATTTTAAATATCATATTTCCTCTTTTTAATGTAAGATGTTCTGGACTTGGAAAATAAAAACAAATCATAAGCACTAAGTCTGTTCCTTCAAAAAATGATTTTATACCAGTATCCTCCCTTCACGTCCTAAGTGCATGTTTCTATCTAGAGAGATGCTTAAATACTTTTGTAATACTAATAAATATAAATAAGCTTTCTCCAACCTGATGCCCTTGAGTTGACTTGAGTTCTCATGAGACATAACTAGAGGGCATTAGATTGTGGAAAGAAGATATAAACAGTAAATTCATCAGGCAGAAAGTCCTCAGTGAAGACTCTCAACTAGTCTTGGTGTATAATATGCAAGATTTAATTTTGGTTGAAAAGAAAATATGGGCAGTTGATGTTGGCAATGCCAGGGAATAGTAGAATAGAAGACAAAGAATTAAAGATCACAGAAGTATCAAGACCTGAAAATCAGAGTTGAAAATTAGGGCAGTGGTGGTCCCAGAGAGTATTGGGACACTGGCAAAACATTTTCAATGACACTTAGAAAATCTGCACGTTGACAAAATATCCATCTCAATTTCTTAGCCACACTGCTTGGATCTGCACACACGCTGATACATGATGACACCTTAAATTCTTAAATTCTCAATGTAAATGAAAGCTAACACCAGCTAAAGAACTGGCAGCTGTGATTTCATACTTTTGTTCATATAATAAAAAATTAAACTAGTTTTTTGTCTGACTCTGAGCATCTCTGGGCAGCTCATAATAATCAAATAATCAGTCTTAGGAAGGAAATGTCAGTGTTGTAAAAAGCAAGACATACATAGATTTAAAAATAGAACTATAATAATTCAGTAGCAACTTACAGCTAGCAATTATAATAATCAAGGAATTTTCTACTTTTCTGCAGCTATCTTGATATCCTTATCCTGGGCATTGTCACTCAATAAACTTTAGTTGATGAAGTCAATGACAAAGAAACTTATCTTGACCTGTCAGTAGTTTCATGGGGAGGAAACATAAATGCATGACCTTACCATCATATGTTGAATCCCCTGTGAATATTTTCTTTTCTCCCTCTCTCTCCCTTCTGCAGCTGAACTCCTTTGAACAGCTCTGCATCAACTATACCAATGAAAAGCTCCAGCAGCTCTTCAACCACACCATGTTTGTGCTAGAGCAGGAAGAATACCAACGAGAGGGCATTGAATGGAATTTCATTGACTTTGGCTTGGACCTTCAACCCTGCATTGATCTCATTGAAAGACCAGTGAGTGACCTGGGATGCTGCGTAGTTGTTATGTGGAGGGCCAAGAAAAGATGACCTCCAGCTCTTCGGAGAACCTTCCCCTCTCCAGTGGTTGTTTCATCTCTTTATTGCATTTGCTGGTGGGGTGGCCCTTTTTGACAATTCTTTGCGGTGGGAGTCTGCAAAGATCAGCTCCTTAACTTGGATTGTAAACCTCTATCTTATCTTCTCAGTGGAAGACAATTGTTTGCCTAACATCTCAGGCATGATGCAATTGCTGTTCCTTTTTTAACCCATTTCCTTCTATGCCATGATCTATGTTACCTCCAGCCCTTGGAATCTTGCTAATGGTTTGGGTCTATCTCGCTTTCTCCCAGGCAAACCCTCCAGGGCTGCTGGCTCTGCTAGATGAAGAGTGCTGGTTCCCTAAAGCCACCGATAAGAGCTTTGTGGAAAAAGTTTCCCAGGAGCAAGGGTCCCATCCCAAATTCCAGAAACCCCGGCAGCTGCGGGATAAAGCTGACTTTTGCATCATCCATTATGCTGGCAAGGTAAGTTACAACTTCTGTTGTCTCCCTCCCTTTTTACTGACACATCCATATTTACTGGTTTCACTTGCCTTTCCCAAACTGGCACTTTCAATTGTATTGAACTATGACTTGTTATTATCTCAAAAGAGCAGCTATGGACAGTTGTAGTCTGTTACAGCCGAGGACCCAAAACTGAAATCCTCTAATGTTGGCAACTAAGGGAAATGCCGATAGCTTACTATGATAGCTGAGGCTTTCAAATTAAATTTCTACTCAGAGAATCCGAGATAGCATCAAGAATCTGAGATAGCACAACTAGAGAACCCAGAGAGCAGCTATTTTGGAGAAAACTTGATTTCCTATCAGTTTTTCTTCCATTCATTTGCCCAGTTGTTTTTCTTCTTGGAGTTTGTCCAGCTGGATTGCAGGGTCCACTAGTTGTGCATTGTGCTTGCCTAGTTCAGTGCTGATGTAAGGAGAGGTTTTGTTTTTCAGCCAGCCTGTGACAGCGTTTGCTGCTGACTAGGGCTGAGAGGGAGTGACTGATTCAAGGTCATCCATAGGTTTCCATGCTTAAGAGAGGACTAAACACGGTGTCTCCTGCACCTTACATCACACTGGACTATACTTAATCCCTGGAGCCTTTGAAATTCTAGACCAGGGGTAGGCAACCTTGGCTCTTTTATGACTCGCCAGCATGGCTGGCTCAGGAATTCTGGGAGTTGAAGTCCACGAGTCATAAAAGAGCCAAGGTTGCCTACCCCTGTTCTAGAATGTGGAATCTCAACACCTTTGCTTGATATTAGCTGAAGATAGCTGGAATGCCAGAATGTGCAATACACACAGCCCTCCACTTATTACCACAGTTGGGACCAAAATATCCATTACTAAGTGAGGTGGCCATTAAGTGATTAGGTCCCAAACGTATTACTTTTTTTTGCCATGGCCATTAAGCAAATCACCAGGGTAGTTAAATGAATGATGCGGTTGTTAAGCAAATCCAGCTTCCCCCATAGACTTTTCTTGTCACAATCTGGTGGGGAAAGTTGCAAATGATGATCATGTGACCCTGGGACACTGCAACCATCATAAATACCTGCCGGTTGCCAAATGCCCAAACTTAGATTGATGAAGTGACCGCAGGGATGCATGCAACGGTCGTAAGTGCAAGGACCGGTTGTAAGTCACTTTTTTCAGCACTGTCATAAGTTCGAACAGTGGCTAAACAAGTGGTCGTAAGTTGAGGACTACTGTACAAGACCAGATGGGTTTGCTACAAACAGTTCTGGTGTCGTTCAGCCTTTTGATCCTTTCTCATCTTCCTTCCCCGTCCCCATTTTCATTGAAAGGTTGATTACAAAGCGGATGAGTGGCTCATGAAAAATATGGACCCCTTGAACGACAATGTGGCCACTCTTCTTCATCAGAGTACAGACAAGTTTACTGCTGAACTGTGGAAAGATGGTAAGAGGGGTTGAAATCCTGCTTTCAGCTGCATCTGCTCGCCTTCATATTTGTTGCCAGTTAACTAAGTTGGCTTGCTGATTGTAATGTTAACACGACTTTTCTGGCTTGAAGTCTCTGTCACTGCTGATACTAACCACTCTGCTATTTGCTGTTTCTCTTTTCTTCTTTCTTGTTCCACTTCTTCTGTCCTGTAATGGATGATCTTGTGAAACCTTATCCTTCCCTTCTCTCCACTTGCCTCTTCTGTCCTGTCGCCAGAGATCCAGAATATACAGAAGGTTTATTTCTTTGACAGCTATGCCGTGGCATCTCAGGTTCCAGCAGAAAGTACGTTTCTTCCTTTCAACCTGCAAGACATGCCTGCAAGTAGTCAGAAAGGTTACGGGTCTATCCTAGGAAATAGTGAGACACGCATTGGTTCCTCTGAGTTTGGGGTTTAATTTGCTAAATAAACACAGAGCTGAATCCCATCCACTTAAATAAGGATGAACCTCAAGTTAAGGCAGAGGTCCCCAACCTTTTGGGCACAAGGGACTGGTTCCGTGGAGAGAGGTTTTTCCATGGACCGGAGGGGGCGTGGTTTTGTGTGCTACCTGCATCCTGTGGATGGGGCTTTGCTTGTTTGTGCGGACCAGTTGCTGGCATGCTGCGGCCCGGTACTGGTCCACTCAGGGTTGGGGACCCCTGAGTTAAGGTGTTTTAGAAAGGCCATTTAAAAATTGTTAATGAGCTTGAGAATTAAAGTTCCAAATCTTTCTCCACTCTCTCTTCTTTTGGATTGAGCTGCTTGGCTAAAGTATCCTCGCCTCTCTTTATTCAAAACTCTGTTTTGTGCACTTTTTAAAGTCACTTTTAGATGAGGATATTTCGTGAAGTTCCCATGAATGTTTAAATACTTTTATCATTGGTTTGTATAGGCCAGGGGTAGGCGGTCCTTGACTTACAACCGTAAATGGGACCAGAATTTCCGTTGCTAAAGCAAGGCAAAGCAAATACATTATTGGAAGTTCAATATGGGGAATAGGATGGAGACGTCAAAAGCCTTTTGTTGGTTAAGTGAATTGCACCCACTTTTACAACCTTTTTTTTGGCCACAGTTGTTAAGTGAATCACTGCAGTTGTTAAGTGAATCATGTGGTCATTAAGCAAATCCAGCTTCCCCCATTGACTCTGCTTGTCAGAAGCTGGCTGGGAAGGTTACAAATGGCAATTACATGACCCTGGAGCAATCATAAATATATGCCGGTTGTCAAGTGTGCCTGAATTTGGATCATGGGAATGCTGCAAAGGTTGTAAGTGTGAGATTGTAAGTCACTTTTTTCAATGCCCTTGCAACTTTGAATGGTCAGTAAACAAATGGTTGTAAGTCGAAGACTATCTTCAATCTTGCCTTGTTTCCCAATGGTTATTCCTTGTTTTTCCTACTGGAGAAAGTTTGATCATGTAATTCAATATGTACAGTTTCTTAAATGATGGGGCAAGGCTTTCTATTGATTGCTATTTTGGTAGGTCATAAACACAAAAAAATACAATATCCCCTAACCACCTAGTGTAGAATGAAAATAGCAATTCCGCATGCAGTTTGTAGTGGCAGATTAATGACTTATTAGTACTAAGAATCAGGTACTATTGAGACAAATCAATTCCTTATTGCCGAATAATATTTACAACATATTAGTTTCCATGCTGCTTACAATTTAAATTGAGTGGCTTCAGAAATGGAGACAGGTAAGTGGGTGTCTGTCCAAAATCTTCAAGGAGCTTGCTTTGGAACCTTACAGGACTCAACTGTCTCAAGGCCATACTTTAAAAAAAAAGTCCCTAAAAGGTAGAGGTTGCAAATGGGAATGTTATGGCCTGGCGTAGTTTGATTATGTTTTAGTGGGGGTTTTCTATGGGGTACTTTTAGAGCAGGCCTGTTATTTAATTTGATTTTAGAACAGAAACTTGTGTATATTTATTGTGGTTTTTTATTATCGCCTGTTCACCGCCCTGAGTCCCGTAAGGGAGATAGGGCGGTATATAAATTCAATAAATAATAATAATAATAATAATAATAATAATAATAATAATAATAATAATAATAATAATAATAATAGTAGTAGTAGTAGTAGTAGTAGTAGTAGTAATAATAATAATAATAATAATAATAATAATAATAATAATAATAATAATAATAATAATAATAATAATAATGATGTTATGATATCACCAAATTGGGCGGCACCAATATTTTTGGCCAAAATATGAGATATTTGCAGTGCTTATGGGGTGTTTGATGCTTTAACCCAGTGTTTCCCAACCTTGGCAATTTTAAGATGTGTGGATGTCAACTCCCAGAATTCCCCAGCCAGGTTTACTGGCTAGGGAATTCTGGGAGTTGAAGTCCACACATTTTAAAGTTGCCATTGCTTTTCGGCCTTTTGGCTAAGATCAAGTGTAGTGTTCTTAAAGTTGCCAAGGTTGAAAAACACTGCTTTAAACTCTCCAATCCCTTCATCCATTCTGGAAGTTACAAAGAAATGCTGGGAAGGTTTGATGTGGCCATGTTGCCCCGGCCCCACCCAAACTATCTGCATATCCTATTTAGCCCTGCAGTTTTAAAAGTATCCGAAGCAGAACATTAACCTTCTGAACTCTAAAGCTTCCTCTTTCTATAACGTATTCAAGATGGTCAGTGATTAACATTTGTATGTTATTTATATGCAAGGGTGAAGATTTATACATATGTTGTATATAGCATGTTTAAATGTGTGTTAGGTATGTGTACACTTTGGAGAGCAAGCAACTAAATTTCATTTTTTAACGTGTGCCAGTGTGCCCACAGTAAAAAAAAATGACAATAAAGGTTATCTTATAGTTTAATAATTGGGTGACTTCTGCTCCCCACAGGGTAACTCTCACAGATGTATGTTTACTTGAGATGGAGATTGGAAACTGAGGAAATACACGTTATTGGAATTTCAGTATGGGGAATGGGATGGAGAGATCAAAAGCCTTTTCTTCCTCTCCCTAGTGGATCGGATTGTGGGTCTGGATCAAGTAAGCGGGATGGGAGACCTGACCTTTGGCTCCTCCTACAAGACCAAGAAAGGAATGTTCCGGACTGTAGGACAGCTGTATAAAGAATCTCTCTCCAAACTTATGTCAACCTTGCGCAACACCAACCCCAACTTTGTGCGGTGCATCATACCCAACCATGAGAAAAGAGTAAGTGGGAGCTTTGGGGCCTGGGATTCATTCATTCATTGTCTGAAGGAAGCCATGAAAAATGTTGACCATTCCTTTTTCTTAGACAGATCAAAAGACCTTAAGAATTCCCCTATTACACAGACATCTGAAGGCTTTCTTTTTTCTTTTTGTATTGAAAACTATTGTGTGTGACCTTTGAGTGTAAAAGAATGTAGGTGATACAATACAGCCTTAAGATCTCCCCTGTTACACAGACATGTGAAGGCTTCCCCCCCGCTTTCAGATTGAAAACTATTGTGTGTGTCCTCTGAGTGTAAAAGAATGTAGATCAGCGGTTCTCAACCTGTGGGTCGCGACCCTTTTGGGGGTCGAACGACGCTTTCACAGGGGTCGCCTAAGATCATCGGAAAACACATATTTCCGATGGTCTTAGGAACCGAGACACCGCTGCTCTATCCGGCCGCCGCCACCGCCCTCCTCCTCCGCCGGCTCCTCCGCCTCCAGGGCACCCTTTTCCTCCGACAGCGCCTGCTCCTGCCACCGCAGCGCCATCGTGTGCGCCCCCGCCCCGGGCCGGCTCAGCTGCGTGGGCGGCCAGGCCGGGTCTGGGCCGCTGCTGGCGCTGCCGCTGGGCTGTTCCACCACTGCCG
>NW_015388553.1:120958-155427 GCF_001527695.2 Protobothrops mucrosquamatus | reverse complement strand
TTCCTTCCTTCCTTCCTTCCTTCCTTCCTTCCTTCCTTCCTTCCATCTCCATCCCTTCCACTTCAATCTCTTTCTCCTTCCTTCCTTCCTTTCCCCTTCAATCTCCTTCCTTCTCCATCTCCTTTCTTTCCCCTTCAATCTTCCTTCCTTCCTTCCCCTTCCCTCCCTCCCAACATTTTTGAGCAAGGAAGAGTAAGCTTTTCCAGCGAGCATTGCTATATTGTTTTTGTGATTAATCACTATGCTTTAATTATGTTCAATTTGTAACAATGAAAATACATCCTGCATATCAGATATTTACATTACGATTCATAACAGTAGCAAAATTACAGTTATGAAGTAGCAACGAAAATAATTTTATGGTTGGGGGTCACCACAACATGAGGAACTGTATTAAAGGGTCGTGGCATTAGGAAGGTTGAGAACCACTGATGTAGATGATACAATACGAGAATATTGAATATGAATCAAAGGAAGCCTAGGGCTGAATTCTCACTCAGCCATGCCATTCTACAGAATGAATCAGCCATGTATCTTCAGCCTCACTGATCTCGCAAAATTGTTATGAATGTGAGCAGCATGGCTTGAGCTATCTGCAAAAAAGTTGACAATAAATGTGAAAAAGAAATAAGAAAAATAAGAAGCGATATTGTTAGTGACTGACTTTAGAGTGCTGAGAAATTCCCATCCAGATTCTTCAGGACAGATCCTGTTGTGGCTCCTGTGGCCTTTTTCTCACACGTCCTTCTCTTGACACCCATTATAGGCTGGAAAACTGGAGCCACATCTTGTACTGGACCAGCTGCGCTGCAACGGAGTCCTTGAGGGAATTCGCATCTGCCGCCAGGGATTCCCTAATCGTATTATCTTTCAGGAATTCCGCCAAAGGTACAGCATTTCGGTGATGGATCCTCAGCAAAAGGGGACATATGCAGGAAGACAGTTCAAAACAGTTCTCAGTCATTTAGGATTTGATCTTCAGCCTTAATGCTCTTTGAATTTGGAGATGTTACTTATGACTTGCAGTTGATAGTCAGGCCTGAGTAGCTCATATTTTGCTGTGTGCCAGAGTGAAATATTAAAATGTTGGATTTAGCCAGAAAGATTGCTGTCTCTCAGCCCACTGATGGTAGGCTGTTGTGGCTGTTAAAATGGAAGACAAACCCCTCAACTGAGTTTGTGTGGGGAAAAAATAAAATAAAAATCAAAGGAATAGACATAAATTGTATGCAGTGTGGCTAAATGTCACTAAATGTTTAACTCCTTGGTTTCCCCATATTCCTCAACAGATATGAGATCCTGACACCAAATGCCATTCCCAAAGGCTTCATGGATGGAAAACAGGCCTGTGAGCGTATGGTACGTGGGAGGTTTTAGCAATCTGGGCTAAACTAGTTCATTCCCAGAGTGGTTTGAGTAAGTCCCTCATCCTCATCTGTTCTGCTTTTTTGTCATTCCAGATCAAGGCTTTGGAGCTGGACCCTAATCTCTACCGCATTGGCCAGAGTAAGATCTTCTTCCGGGCTGGTGTTTTGGCTCACCTGGAAGAGGAACGAGATCTGAAGATTACTGATATAATCGTGTCTTTCCAGGCAGCGGCCAGGGGATACCTAGCGCGCAAGTGAGCACTGAGCGGGGTTGAATTATGACGTGGATCTAAAAGCATGGACAGAAGGATCTAAAATAGACTTCCCTATGTTGATGGCGTCCAACCTCCTGAACTTTCAGATTATAACTTCTCCCTGCCTTGTTATTTGATTATCTTTTAAATATGAGACTGAACTAGGAGTATCATAGGCATGAAGCTGGGGGAGGGGAGGGGTGAAGCTCTAACCATTGGCAATGCCTATTAAGCTGTTATCTTTGAAGTTTGAATGATTGTAAACTGCCTAGAGTTACCTCTGGTGAGATGGGTGGCATATAAGTTTAATAAATAAATAAGTCTGGTAGCAGCTGAAAACCCACAGTTTCCTGATGCCCTGAAGAAGACATGATACAACTGTCCCCTAAAAGATAAAATCCTCTTTTGTAATAGTCCATAACTGATAACTTAACAGATATAGTTACAGGTAGCCCTTGACTTCACAACTGGTCTCCTAGCAACTGTTTGAAGTTACAACAGACCTCCCTGGGTGTATTTACAACCTGATTCCAAGTTCTGATGGCCACACCTCCATGGTCATATGACTCCTGTCAGGTGCTCAGCAACCAGCCCACATTTATCGCTATTTGCAGCATTCTATGGTCACTTGACCATGTTTTACGACGTTTTTGCAGATAACCAGCATTTACTTCTGGTTTTCAGTAAAATTGGCCCATACCAAAGCATTGGTTTACTTAACGGCCATGGGGCTCACTTAACAACCACTGTAAAAAGGTCATAAATAGAATCGTTCGTGTAGGTGACCCAATTTACACCCTTCACAACTTATGACTCTGATGGGCAGGCTCCAGTACAGTCAAGCATCACGCATAGTAGATTTAATTCTCCCCATAACCCATCCCCATTGGCTTTCCTCTCCCCTTTTCTTTTTAAAAATCTTCAGCCTGTATAAGATATAAATTACATGGACTTTTTCTTTTGGTATAGGAGAGAGGCAAGGAAAGTTGTAGTAGGAATAGGCACATTTAGTTTCCTAAACATGGCTGTCGATGTGGTAATCATGAGACTCATGGATGGTCTTCTTTTCCCCCCATCTCCTAGAGCTTTCATGAAAAAGCAGCAGCAGATGAGCGCCCTCAAAGTTATGCAACGCAATTGTGCAGCCTACCTCAAACTGCGCCATTGGCAGTGGTGGCGTCTGTTTACCAAGGTGGGTCAAAATGTTTAGACCTGGAAAAAGCCATCCGTTATTAGATAGGAGATCTTAACCATTGCACGATCGGGTAGTGAAAAGTGGGAAAGCAGACAGGAACGGCTGGATTTCTAAAAAGCATCTTGAGTGGCTTCAAAACAATGGCTGGAGGGAGGGAAGGAGGGAGGGAGGGAGGGATGGGAAGTTGTGCTAGCTATTTCACTTCTACTAAATTAAAGCAGATTGAACATCTCACAGATTTATAGAGCCACAAGTCATTCCTCCCAAATATAAGGTTCTTGGGATAGGACTATTTTCTCCTTTCACGGATTGCATAGAAAGGAACATTTTTAGTACGGTAACTATGCTAGACTGGGAAGTTAGAAGAAAAATCTCAGAAGGAGGCAGTGGAAATCCAGCTTGCAAGTGTAGGGGAAAGCCAGTAAAATATTTGGAAAAGCCATGGTGTAAAAGCACAGTTTTGCACAGTTCCCTACCCCTCTGCCACCTCCCTTCTGGTCATGAAATTTAGTCAGAAGGGAAATAAGCTTGGGTAGCTTACAAGACTGAAATTTTGCACAACTTCTCTCAGTCTTGTTTCCTCAACACTTGTGGTTGTTTTTCTTCCAGGTGAAGCCCCTGTTACAGGTGACACGCCAGGATGAGGTGATGCAAGCGAAGGCACTAGAACTACAGAAAGTCCAAGAGAAGCACACAAAAACCCAACTGGACCTTAAGGAACTAGAAAACAAATACCAACAGGTAAATAGGAATAATTGAGAACCAGCCATCCTTCCCTTCAGCACACGGTTGTGGTCTTCCTACAGCTGGAGCTTTTATCCATTCCTTTGTCACTTTTCTTCCTGATCTATGGTATTGTTCTTCTTATGGCCTCCTCTCTTTCTTTCATTCAGATTGCTGAGCTGTTCTAAGTTTCTTTTGGTTTGCCAGGAAACTTCTCACTAGATTCTAGTAGCATTCTGCATTGAACCTCTGCTCCATTCTGCTAATTACCTTAATTATCCCTGATCTTGATTGTTCACTTCCCTTTTTCTGAATCAGCCCTCATCATTGGAGAGTTATGTTCCATTTTCTCAGCCTAGCTCTGTCCCAGTGCCTGTATTCCAAAGACTCTCTTTCCAGTGTCTTCCGTAAGGGGTCTCTAGGATGGTAGCAGAACCCTAGCTTGATTTTCCATGCAGCATTTCTAATTTACAGGTAATAATAATAAAGTTGGAAGGGACCTTGGAGGTCATCTAGTCCAACCCCCTGCTGAGGCAGGAAACCCTATACCATTTCAGACAAATGGCTGTCCAGTCTCTTCTTAAAAACTTCCAGTGTTGGAGCATTCACCGCTTCTGGAGGCAGGTTGTTCCACTGGTTAATTGTTCTAACTGTCAGGAAATTTCTTCTTAGTTCTAGGTTGCTTCTCTCTTTGGTTAGTTTCCATCCATTGCTTCTTGTCCTGCCCTCAAGTGCTTTGGAGAATAGCTTGACTCCCTGTTCTTTGTGGCAGCCCCTGAGATATTGGAACACTGCTATCATGTCCCCCCTTGTCCTTCTCTTCATTAGACTAGACATACCCAATTCCAGCAACTGTTCCTTATATGATTTAGCCTCCAGTCCCCTAATCAATCATAAGTCAAGGTAGTCCTTGACTTATGTCCATAATGGAGCCTGCCTATCATGTTGTGAGTCATAACAGTGGTAAAATGGTAACCTTATTTTACAATCTTTTTTGTGAAGGTTGTTAATTGAACCTGTGGTTCCGTACAGGTATGGCTTCACCCAAAACTGGAAGTAAGTACTGGTTTTGGCAAACTGTTGTAAAACATGATCACCTGGCTGTAAATGTGGCTGTGATTCGAGCACCTGAAGTTTGGTCACATGTGGGAGGCAACCATTGGAACTTTGAATCCAGATCTTAAGTAGCCCCAAGGTGGGTCTTCACTACTTCAAATGGTTGCTAAATAACCAGTCATAAGTTGAGGATAACCTGTAAAAGAACCACAGGAAGTGAGGGAGAGGAAGACCTTCACCCAAGATGCTTAAATCACAGGGCAGCTCCATCCATTGTGGTGCTCTGAAGCAGAGTGCTCATGAACCTCACGTTCGGTTCTCTTGATCCTACTTTTGTGGCAGCTTTCCGAGGAGAAGGCCATCCTGGCTGAGCAGCTGCAGGCTGAGACGGAGCTGTTTGCTGAAGCCGAAGAGATGCGGGCCCGGCTGGCAGCTCGGAAGCAAGAACTGGAGGACATCCTACATGAGTTGGAGTCACGGGTGGAAGAGGAGGAGGAACGATGTCAGCAGCTACAGGGGGACAAGAAGAAGATGCAACAGCATGTTCAGGTATGGAAACCCTCTTGGCTAAAAAGAGGTGCAGTCATAGAAGTCGCTAGTCCTGCCTGATTTTGTAAGGTTGATTCAGAGGTCAGTCTTCCAGTGGCAGAACACTCAGCACATACAACCATAATCTTATTTAGATCATTCATTACATAGCACAGGGATTTTTTTTTCATGCTGGCATTGGACATCTGAAACTTTTTTTCTCGAAAGTTTTGTTTGGTTCAGGCCCTTTCTGAGAAGGTGACAAAAAGTATTTGTTTAGATAAGCTTTGTAGAATATAAATGACATTTTCTTCCAAAGCACATGGTGAAGTTCATATATTCGCAAGCAATGTGAGGTTAGATAGAAAAACTGTTTCATAGTTATCCACTGAATTTAGGACTAAGCAAGATTTTGAACCAGATCTTGTCCTGTACTCTAATCCAGCATTCCCCAGCCTCATACTTTCCAAATGTATGTCATACTAAACTCCCAACAGTCCTCAGCTAATATGGCCAATAACTATGTTGGCCAGAGGATTTTAAAAATGTTAGTCTTAACACATTTGGAGGTCACCTATGGAGAAAAGGCGGTAACGCAACATGATTTTAGCTCTCCAATGGAATAAATACCATCATGAGTTTAGAAAGTTCTACTAAGCTTGCTGTTTATCTAGAAAACCCAGTACTTGATTCAGAAGTGTCGCCATACCTTTGACCCATTGGGTATTTCACGGTTCTTTAGGACCTTGAAGAGCAACTGGAGGAAGAAGAGGCTGCTAGACAAAAGCTGCAACTGGAGAAAGTCAGCACAGAAGCCAAGCTGAAAAAGATGGAAGAAGATCTGCTGGTGCTCGAAGACCAAAACTCAAAGTTGCATAAAGTGAGTGAGGGCATTCCATTTTTGCCATGAAGGGAAATAAATATGTGCTGGAGTGTGCTTTCTGTTATGTGGGCTCTCCTCATAAATATGGGGTCTATCTTTGGTCATCCAAACTGATGGGTGCTAGAAAAGGAAGGCAATTTACACCCCATTGGTATTGTTTGTTTGTTTGTTTATTTCCATTTTATTTTGCTTCTGCTTTTTCTCCTTGAAGAAGCCCAGAGCAGTTTACAAGAGAAGGTGGAAAAAATCTTAAAGAAAACTGAAAGAGTATATACATACATTCAAAAAAAAATCATAAGTAAGAAAAACAAAACAATGACGAAATTAACCGCAGTCTGGTCCTAGAGTAATTTTTAACCTCTAAATTCCTAAACCAGGGGT
This sequence comes from Protobothrops mucrosquamatus, assembly GCF_001527695.2. Taxonomy (NCBI): domain Eukaryota; kingdom Metazoa; phylum Chordata; class Lepidosauria; order Squamata; family Viperidae; genus Protobothrops; species Protobothrops mucrosquamatus. Next base: position 149,040 of record NW_015388553.1, on the reverse strand, counting down.
CTTCAAACTTGGCCCTTTTATGACTTGTGGACTCCAACTCCCAGAATTTCTCAGCCAAGCATGGTGGCTGAGGAATTCTGGGAATTGAAGTCCACAAGTCATAAAAGGCCAAGTTTGAAGACTCCTGGCCTAAACCATAAAAGAAGCTCTCCTTTGGTTGAGCTCAGCTCCTGGACACATCTGTGTCATTTGCCATGAGCACCTTTTGGGATTTTTTTTTTTAAACTTCCCAAGCTGGCCTTTATCCTTTGAATTTCTTAATGGTTTGTCATTCCAAGTGCTACGGTAACAAGGAGTATCCCTATTTAACTTTCCTAGATCAGAAAGAGTTGGTTAGTTACTGCTACCTAGCTGGGAATTTGAACAAACGTGATTATTTTCAATTGATTTATGAGAGAAGATCATCTCATGAATATCTCTTTGGGAGAAGGTTCCATAACTGGAGTACTGTCACGACAAGCTCCTAGTCCAGGCCATTGCGCTATGAACCAGACTATTGGTGGGACCATAGACATGGTTTCCCAGCTGATCTGAAACCGGGAGTGGGATTATATTGGAGGAAGCAATCTTTAAGGTGCCTGAACTTAAACCATTACTGCTAGTGCAGCATGGTATGCCCCTGGAGACAACAAATTCCTTAACTCTTGTGCACCTTCAAACATGATAGACTACAATTCTCATAAGTGCTAGAGATAATAGCCAGTGGGTAAATCTTTTGTACAGTTATTGAAAGCCCGGCAAGGGAGATGAAAGCTGCATTCAAGAAACTGTAGACCAATAAAGAACCTGGACATTGACCAATAAGATGCATGGTGGGGTACCCAGATTTTGTTTTCCAGCTGCCCAACCTCATATATTCTCTTCCCTTTCCGGCTATTGCCTCCACTAGGAGAGGAAGCTGGTGGAGGAACGCCTATCGGAGTTCTCTTCTCATATGGCAGAAGAGGAAGAGAAAGTGAAGAGCCTGACCAAACTGCGCAATAAATACGAAGCTGTCATCGCCGATATGGAAGGTATGCCAGAGAACAGAGCAGTCTGCAGTGATCAGCTACCCAGATTATATTTAGTATGGATCTTTGGACTGGGCAAAGTAGACATAGCCCATTCCTCATCGCTTAACACCTAAGCCATTATCTCATGACTTGCATGTAAAATACTCCTAGACTAGAGCCTCTATGGTAGGAAGATAGAGAAGAGGATTCTAGAGTGGCCATTTCCCATAGACATTGAGCAATTCTGGGCCCAGGCATCTAATATTCCTAGGCATGTGATTGTGCACCAAAATGCAGTGGGGTCCTTTCTCTTGCCTGGTTTTTCCCATTTCTCTTTCTTCTCATCCTTCCAGATCAGCTGAAGAAGGAAGAAAAAGGCCGCCAGGAGCTGGAGAAGCTGAAACGGAAGCTGGACGGGGAGGCAGGCGACCTGCAGGAACAGCTGGTAGAACTGCAACAGCAGCTGGAAGAGCTCCGCCAAGCACTGGCAAAGAAAGAGGCTGAGCTGCAGGCAGCTTTGGCCAGGTAAGCATGTTCCTTCTTTCTCCTGGAGGAAAAGACACACAGTGAAGCAACCCAGAGGTTCCCTACAACAGTTTCCCAACCTTAATCATTTTAAGATGGGTGGACTTCAACTCCCAGAATTCCCCAGCCAGTTTTGCTGGAAGTTGAAGTCCACACATCTTAAAATGTCCAAGGTTGGGAAACACTACTCCACAAGGACCTCTTTTTTTCCATTCGAAATGTGTGACATGCTGATAACAATTTAATGTGCTTTGTGTAGCTTTTGTTGAGATGAGATCAATGCAGGGCTTTGTTCAAGCTACGCTATGAATATCCAGGAGGCACATTGAGAAGGCACATCTCAAGCCTAAGGACCAAAACAGATGGCAGCAACATTCAAGTCATTTGGAATATACGTGAATGGCTTTTGAAGAAACAATTTGCAAGGGGGATGGAGTGGAGAAAGGGAAGAAAGGGAAACCCCATCCAGATTTCCCTCTATAGCTGTATACTTCCAAAAGAGAAACTCATTCAGGCAATTGTATTGAATATACTAAGAATGTTTTTTTCTGTGCTGCCAGAAGTGACTGTACGATATGTGAGTTCTCAGAGTAACCATCAACAAAACTTTGTTGATAGCAATAATATAGTATATTACTATATATAATATACAACCTGGTATTACAGAACATAGGGTGTGTTTATGGCAGTTAATTATATAACTTGCCTTAATTTTATTTTTATAGCAGTGGGTACTAATCTGAGGAGGAACAAGTGGTAGCTGTTATAAATTATTATTATTAGATTTTTATGCTCCCTTTTTTATATGTGCCTCAAGGTGATGAACATACCTAATATTCTTCCCTCCCATTTTCCCCGCTACAACAACCCTGTGTAGTGGGCTGGGCTGAGAAAGAGAGTACCTGGCCCAAATCACCCAGCCGGCTCTCCTGATCACCTCCTCTCTCTCTCTCTAGTGGGACTAGAATTCTCAGTCTCCTGATTTCTAGGGCAGCACCTTAACCATTACACCAAACTGACTCTTCCATTCCTTCTTCTCCATGCAATTCTGATCTAGTTCAAAGATTCTTGTATCTTTAATTCACTTTTTTAAAAGCCAGTTGTGCAACAATTAATTATATACTATAAAAGGCAACTCATCTGCTTTTTATTTAATCAATTCTGGCCACTGGCCAATGTATCGGTTTGGGAATCTTGCTGCATTCTCCTTATTGGTAGTTCCTGGAGTTCTGGGCCAATGCAGAAGGGAACAGCATGATATCAAGATTATGAGAGTGAATTAATTAAACCAAGAGTCTGAAGAAGATTTCCATATAGGAAATTGGGGGAGAGGAGAAAACTAGAAAAATGCCAAGATGAACCTTGTCTCAGATGTATATCTAAAACAGTGTTTTTTTAAACTTGGCAACTTTAAGACCTGTGGATTTCAACTTCCAGCATGCCAGCTAGGGAATTCTAAGAGCTGAAGTCCACACATCTTAAAAGTTGCCAAGTTTGAAAAACATTGATCTAAGCAATTGTGAGAGATTGTGGGGAGGTGGAACATGTGCCAAATGGGAAATTAGTAATAAACCATTAAAAAGCAGAAGAGGAGTTTATTGATAGTTTATCTTATGGCAACTTGGCAAGAAACCCAGTAAATAATATTTGAAGTCATTCAAGGAACCTATGCCTCAATAAATTCTTTATAAACTGTATATTCTTTATAAAGTCTTTTGAAGTTTCCAAGATTCTATATTCATACCAGGACTACCATTAAAGATACATGAAATCTCTGTAGGTCTTGCTTTCCTTGATCTTGCAAGCTATGTGGTGCTTGATAGTTACAATATCTTTTTTCTCTTTCTTCCCAGCTGTGGTAGGCTTTCTTCTTATCCTCTACAAAGCCCACAGGGGCTCAGATAGAGGGTCCAATACTTCTTACTTTTGATGTTCCTTTGTCTGATATGGAAATTGTGAAAAAAGAAAAGCGACTTATAGTTATTTTTACCAAACTGTATAGGCATTTCACATAAACAATCACAGAACCTGTTGACAGAATAAACAAGATTTCTGTAGATAATTTTCACATAGGTTAGAGGGAGGATTTAATGTTGCCAAAGATTGGAATTCTCTGGAGCAGTATTTTTCAACGTTGGCAACCTTTAAGTTGTGTGAACTTCAACTCCCAGAGTTCCCCACCCAGCCACGTGGCTGGGGAATTCTGGGAGTTGAAGTGCACATGTTCTAAAGTTGTCAGGATGAGAAACACTGCTCTGGAGCAAAAAAGATGAAAGCTATTGATTATCAGAGATATCGAAAATTATAAAATGTATTGCCTGAACTCTTGGACTAAACACTTATAAGAGGCCTACTCTCCAATCCTTATGTGATGTCATGGTTTCTCCCTGAGAATCTTGGGAACTTCTGGTGATTTGACTATAAAAGGTGTCTTTGGGCTCTGCTCTCCTTCTCCCTGGATCCTTGCTGCAACTAGTCCCTACTTCCCAAGCCCTTTGGTCCCCTTGACGTGTTCTTTTTACTCACCATGCAGAGTGGAGGACGAATCATCCCAGAAGAACACTGTGCTCAAGTCCCTGCGTGAGCTCCAAGCACAAATATCAGAACTGCAGGAGGACCTGGAGTCGGAGAAGATGGCCCGGGCCAAAGCTGAGAAACAACGGCGCGACCTGGGGGAAGAGCTGGAAGCTCTAAAGACAGAACTGGAGGACACCCTGGATTCCACAGCCACACAGCAAGAGCTACGGTAAAAGATGGGCATGGCCAGAGGTTGCTGCATTTCGGGTGAGACATCTGGGTGCAGAACACAGCCTCGTTCCTCACCAATAAGTCCACAATTGCCATGGAAGCGGGTTGTCTCCCCTTAATAATCTATCCGTTCTCTTCCTCTCTCAGGTCAAAACGGGAGCTGGAGGTGACAGAGCTGAAGAAGACCATTGAGGTTGAAATCAAGGCACATGAAGCACAGGTGGTAGACATGCGCCAGCGCCACACCAGTGCTCTGGAGGAGCTGTCAGAGCAGCTGGAGCAGTCACGACGGGTATGTAGCCGGATGTGGAGCCTGCTAGGTGTGCTAGAATGAAGTGAGAAAGGGAGATCTAAGGACCTGATGGGTTCAGCTGTGGTAGTTCTGACAGCGCCGAACTACCTACTCTATTTACTGCCTAAATGTAGAGCTCTAGTCATTTTGTACAGGTAGTCCTCTATTTACGGTCACAATTGAACCCCAAATTTATGTTGCTAAGCAAGACAGTTGTTAAGTTTTGCATTTTGTAAACTTTCTTGCCACAGTTGTTAAGTGAATCACTGCAGCTGTTAAGTTAGTAACACACAGTTAAGTGAACCTGGCTTCCCGATTGACTTTGCTTGTCAGATGGTTGCAAAAATGATCACATGATCCCAGGACAGTGCAACCATCATAAATACGTGCCAGTTGTCAAGCATTCGAATTTTGATCACGTGGCCATGGGGATGCTGCAACGGTGTGAAAAATGGTTGTAAGTCACTTTTTTCAGTGCTGTTATAACCCTGTGTGGTCACTAGACAAATGGTTGCGAGTTGAGACTGCCTACCTGTAAAGTGTGGAAATGCAGCTTGAGACTTAGTCAGTGTGGAAAGTCAAGCCCAGAATGGGGTTTACTCCAAGAAATATAAATGGTGCTAGTGCCAGAGAGCAGGAGAGGAGGGAAATGTCTCACAGTTTACTTCTGTTATCTCCTTAGTTCAAAACTACCCTGGAGAAGGCAAAGCAAGCCTTGGAAGGGGAAAATGCAGAGATGCAGAAGGAACTGAAGATCCTGCAAGGAGCCAGACTGGAATCTGAGCAGCGGCGCAAGAAGCTGGAGAGCCAAGTCCAGGACCTGCAGCTCCGGGCACCTGAGAGTGAAAGAGTCAAGTCTGAGCTTACCGACAGGCTGGTGAAGCTGCAGGTGTGTAAGCCCACACATGAGTCTGCATTAAAAAAAAAAGAACTGAATGTTGAATGGCTGTGTTCTGCTTCAAAGTACTTGTATCCACAAAGCACTTCCTAGATCAGCGGTTCTCAACCTGTGGGTCGTGACCCTTTTGGGGGGGTCGAATGACGCTTTCACAGGGGTCGCCTAAGACCATCGGAAAAAACATATTTCCGATGGTCTTAGGAACTGAGACACCGATGCTCTATCCGGCCGCCGCCACCACCCTCCTCCTCCGCCGGCTCCTCCGCCTCCAGGGCACCCTTCTCCGACAGCGCCTGCTCCTGCCGCCGCAGCGCCATCGCGTGCGCCCCCGACGCCGCCCCGGGCCGGCTCAGCTGCATGGGCGGCCAGGCCGGGTCTGGGCCACTGCTGGCGCTGCCGCTGGGCTGCTCCGCCACTGCCGCCACTGCTGGCTGAGCTGAGCTGCGGCGCCGAGCCGGTCCCCACGCCTCCTGGTTGCCCGCCCGCGCTCCGCCCCCAGCCGCCCTCCGCACTGCGCCGGAGCCTCCCCCGCGCCGCCCGGCCCACTCTCCGTAAGGAGAGTGGAAGGGAGGCGAATTTGGGGTAGAGCAGAAAACGGGGGGAAGGCCGGGCCCCACGCGCACCAGCTACCCTCCCAGCGCCCGCTGCTGCCCCACTAGCCTTATCTTGGCCACTGCCCGTTCGGTGCGGCGGCAGGCAGGCCCAGGTGCTCCTGGGCGGCCCTCCCAACCCTGGCCCTCCCACCCCTGGCCCTCTTTTACTTACATTTAGTAGTTGCTCAGTAGGGAGGGTTGGAAAATTCCAGAAAGCTCGCCTTAGCTGCAGACAACTTGCAGCAACGTTTGCCGACTGGGACTTTTGGCGGGCTCAGCATGGCAGAGACAGCCTGGACAATTCCTATTGGCTTTTGAAAGCCAATAGAATTAGACTCTATTCAAGAGAGTCTATTCTATTGGCGTTCGAAAGCCAATAGAATCTATTGGATTTTGAACGCCAATAGAATAGACTCTCTTCAAGAGAGTCTATTCTATTGGCTTTCAAAAGCCAATAGAATAAGAAGGGAGTAGCACAGCTCATGAAAAAGGGGGAAAAAACCAAAAAAAAAATGCCGGACTGCGTTTCATAAGGATTCTATGAGGAAAAACTCCAGGACTTTGGCGACCCCTGTGAAATGGTCGTTCGACCCCAAAAGGGGTCGCGACCCACAGGTTGAGAACCGCTGTTATAGAGGTTTTCCTTATAGCAGGTTGCTAGAGTAATTTTTAGATTTTTTCCCCATAAACTTTGCCAAATATCCAAATCAATATTGTGCCCAAAATATTTACACCAAATTATCATCGTTTCTTTCACCTGCTCCTCAATCATATCTTGCTCTAATAAATATCGATATAATTTACTTATAGTCTTGCCTTCCCTGCTAAATAAGATTTTATCTAATTCTGAAGAGTCTTGCTTTATGTCCCGTTCCTTTTTGTCTTTATTAAATTTGGATTGAATTTGAATTTACGCCCACCATTCCAGATCAATTCCTTCTTCCTTTAAGGTATTTCTCGCTTTTAATTCTCCTTTCTCATTCAAAATATCTTTATAGGTGACAGCACTCCCACGTTTTATCAAATTTGGATGTGTATACATTTCTAATGTAGACACCCAGTTGCGGATTTTCCTGTAATTATTTCTTTTTATTTTTTTCCAGATATCCAATAATGCTCTCCTAATATAATGCTTCTGGAAGTGTTGCTGGACTAAATGTCTTTCTTCCCACAAAGTAGCATGCCACCCTGTCTGTAGGTCATGACCTTCTAGTGCTAATAATCTTGTATTTTTGAGATGCATCCACTCGCTTAGCCAGACCAACGCCGCTGCCTGATAATACTTTGTCCAGTCTGGTAGGCCAAATCCTCCTCTTTCTCTAGCATCTTGTAATAGTTTTAATCTGATTCTCGGTCGTTTCCCTTGCCATATGAATTTTGAAATAAGTCTATCCAAATTTGTAAAATAATCCTTTTTAAGCCAAATTGGTATACATTGAAATAGAAACAACATTTTCAAAAGAACATTCATTTTAATGGTGGCTATCCTACCCATTAAAGATAACTGTAGTTTCCCCCAATTTCCCAAATCAGACCTAATTTGCACCATTAATTTATCATAATTGTCTTCTTTCAGAGTGATGCATCTCGCTGTCAATTGGATCCCCAAATATCTTATTTTTTTCGTAATCTGCATATTTATCCTTCCCTCCAATTCTGTGGGTCGGCAGGGAATGGGGACTACTGGATCAGCAGACATCCCCAGGGCTGAAGGTTCCACTTCCCCCTCGGTGTCTCTCCAGTTGCGGCTCCAGGAGTTCTAGACAGGATCTGAGGGGCCAACCCCTACTATTCAAGGTTTTAAGTGTTCCCAAGCAGCCCCCACCCCACTCTCCTTCCAGCGACAATCCCAGGCGTTACATTTCCACTCCCTTTTCCTCACAGCCGGCAGAAGGGAGACTTCAGAGAGTAATAGATGAAAGGTGATGGCCATATTCTTATGGTCAGTCCTCTTGGTGAGATCCACATTCAGTCCCTTTGAAGTTTTAATGAAGGAAGTGAGAGCCATAAAACCCCTTTGCTCATCCCCCTTCCCCTTCGTAGTATGACAGAATCCAGAGAGGGCAGAAATGGGGTTTTCCATAGTCGATAACTAGAAATGAAATATAATTGGATTCTGACACCTGGCTGAAAACTATGAAGCCATGGCCACGGTCTTCTCTACTTTCTGAGTCTTCAGTAATCATGGTTAGTTTGATTTTCAGGCTTCTCTGCAGAACCAAGGGAACTAGAAATGTTCATGCTTCAAAGATGAGTTTCGCAAAATATTGTCTGAGCCAGATACCACATCCTTGAATGTTTGGTGGAATGAATGTTATATGAAGCTCTGCCTTTATCCTTAGCTTTCCATTTGTGAGAATTTGATGATTTGATGTTCTTGGATGCATTTTCATTTTTCCATATTTTTTTTCCCTTTTTCTATCTGCCTTGGGTTTCCATCTCCTGGAATCAGAATGAGCTTGATGGAGTCTCTGGTACCTTGGGAAGTGCAGAATCCAAGACAATAAAGCTTGCCAAGGACTTGGCTAGTGTTGAATCCCATCTGCAGGATACTCAGGTACATAGGAAGGGTGGGAGTGAAAGAAGCCCAGCAGCTGGGAGAACTACATTTGTTTGGGAATCAGGATGTAAAAATATATGTACTTTGATTCTTGGTAAATTTTCAGAGAGAGTCTTGGAAGCCAAGAGAAAGAGTGGAGGAGAAAAACATCCACAGGGACTTAAACTTATAGCTTGGGCTTATGAAATAGCAGATACCTGTCTGTGTAGCTATGAGCACATTGAAATCTGCCCATGTGGCACAGCTACTTCAGGAATTGCATCCAAGGAATCCAGTCCTTCTCCAACATTTTTGGCTTCTGAAGGGCCATAAAGGCCTGACTGATTAGGAGGCCATTTTGAGTACAGTGAGGTTTGATCTGTTCCCACAAGGTGGTTCGGGTGTGTGTGTGTGTGTGTGTTATATGTTGGAATTATTTTTTATTATCCCTTGTGGTAGTCTTTAAGCTCCTTACAGCCCATGGGAATTTAGGGGCATAGAAACCTTAGCAAATAAAGAAATACATTTATTTACTTATGTATCAATCATAGAGACTACCCCTCATAGAGTGACACTGAGCAGTGCACAGATAGACATAAAAACATAAAAGCTATATATAAATACCATAATAAAAACAAAAGCAACATGGTCATAAATGTGATTGTGGCCAGTACACTCAATAATAGTAGTTTCTAATTAGTTGTAAAAGAGCTATGCAGAGGTCTGGGTTTAAAATGCAAAATGTGATTTGGAGCCTGCACGCAGCACTTGTGAACCCTTTAAAAGCAACTACTGTATGCATCAGGTTTCAAGTCCCCAGCTGGCTCAAAGAGTTCCCAAGAGATTTGCATGTATCCTCACCCATTCTGCTTTCCAATTCAGGTTTCCATATAGTCCCAGGCTTAACATGGAAACATTATTCAAAGCTTGCTAAAGAGAAGTTATTTTGGAATTTTATAGATGTTCCTGAACTTGCCTGGCTCAGGAATTCTGGGAGTTGAAGTCCACAGGTTGTAAAGGGGCCATAGTTGCCTACTTATGGTCTAGTGCAGGGGTCTTCAAACTTGGCCCTTTTATGACTTGTGGACTTCAACTCCCAGAATTCCTCAGCCAGGCATGCTGGTCTAGTGGTTAAGGCACCAGGCTAGAAAGCAGGAGGCCATAAATTCAAGTCCAATCTTAGCCATGAAAGCCAGCTGGGTGACTTTGGGAAATCACTCTCTCTCAGCCCAACCCAACTCACAGAGTTGTTGTGGGGAAAACAGGAGGAAGGTGTTGGATATGTTCACCACCTTGAATTATTTGTAAAAATAATAGGAGTGGGCTACAGATAGGTAGGTAGGTAGGTAGGTAGGTAGGTAGGGAGAGAGAGAGAGAGAGAGAGAGAGAGAGAGAGAGAGAGAGAGAGAGAGAGAGAGAGAGATCATCTGATTCCTATGAGGAAGATCTCTATAAGATCTCTGACTTACACTTTTTATCCTCCTCTCCCACCTTCCATCCCAGGAATTACTCCAAGAAGAGACGAGGCAGAAGCTGAATCTGAGCTCTCGAGTCCGGCAACTGGAAGAGGAGAAAGGAGCTCTGCTAGAGCAGCTGGAGGAGGAAGAAGCTGCCAAGGCCAACTTCAGTCGCCAGATCCAGAATCTGCAGCAGCAGGTGGGGTAGGATGAAAAAGATATGGCCACAGAAGGAAACACAACCTAAGCAAAACGTCATCAAAGAAAAAAAAAGGTCTATTTAATGAGAAAATATCAAATGATGCATTTTTGTATCAGGTTTTACATATTTGATGTGGCTACTTGATTTAATAAAGCTCCTCCTCCTCCTCCTCCTTCCTGTTTTCTCCTCAATCAGAACTTATTCTTCTTTCCTCAGGGGTTTGATTAGGAAAATATGGTTCCAGGCCCAGTTCTGCCAAATCTCTTTTCCTTACCTCTTGATTAAACACCCTAAGGTTATATTTTTAAACAGTTCTGTGAGGACGTCATATGGAGATACATCATGAAGGTCATGGAGGAGAGGAGCAGACTTTTGTGTTCTGCAATAAGCTTCCATTCCCTCAGCATCTTTTGTAGTAGAGATGGATAGAGTCTGAGTGATTTTTCTTGGCCCTTTTACCAGGTGATAGAGACCAAAAAGAAACTGGAGGAAGATGCTGGAGTAGCAGAATCAATTGAGGAAGCTCGGCACCGGGCAACCAAGGAACTAGAGGCCCTCTCCTTGCGCTACGATGAACGGGTTCAGGCCTGTGACAAGCTGGAGAAAGGGCGGACCCACCTGCAGCAGGAGCTGGATGATGTCACCGTGGCCCTTGACCAACAGTGCCAGGTGGTCTCTGCACTCGAGAAAAAGCAGAAGAAATTTGACCAGGTGAGGCCTTTGTGTCATCTATCAAGTCTTTCCCCAGAACTATGTTTCTTCACTTTACGCATGGTATAGTTGTGTCCTACAATGGTGAGGTCTTGCCTTGAATTCTGATCTTAAATACTTTTGTTTCTCTAAAATAAAAAGTTTGTATCCCCATAAACTGAGCAGTTAACTCCCTTGTAATAGATGTCCTTATCCTCTCAGAGATCTCCATCACAACCATCCTCATACCCAAATTGCCTCTTCAGGCCAGGTGGCCTTGCTGCCTATCTGCTTATTTGATGACATTGTTAAACCTGGGAGAAAAAAATAGCGCCCCCCCCCCCTAATTTGATATGGAAATTTTGGATTCTCTCTTCCCATTTTTCCCCCACCCCCTACCCTTTCACTTATTCTCACACACACTTTCTTCAAGTACAGGAAACCAAGGTTGGTTTACTTGAGTTTGTTTTGTATGATTTTGCCTTTTTATTAGTGCAAACAACACATCAAAAATATTGAACATAGTTACAAAGGGAAGAAAAAACAGTAACACAAAAGCAAATGTAAGAAAAACAATGAAAATATTTCTGTCTGCCCAACCCATTTGTACAGATACAGTAGCCCTCGCTTAACAACCAGTTGCTTAACAACCAAAGTGACGAAGGACTCCAAAAAGTTACTGGCAACTTGTCCTCAAAGTTATGACTGCTGCGCTACCCCACCCCTGCCCCATGGTCATGTGATTAAATCTTGAGGCCTTGCAGCCAACTTGAAGTTATGACTGGTTGCACCATCGTATAGTCATGTGACCGCAATTTTTTACTTTTCTGCCAGTTTCTGTCAATTTTTCTGGCTTCCGATGAAAAACACCCATTTAGAAGAATGGATTTGCTTAGTGACTACATGGTTCACTTAATGGCCATGTGATTCACTTAATGACCATGGTTACTTGCTTTACAACTGTCATAAAAATGGTTGTAAAACCCAGTCAGTTCACATAGTGATCTGCTTAACTACTGCAAGGATTTACAACCCAACTCAATTGTGGACATTAAATGAGGACTGTCTGTACAGACAGTTAATAATTACTTTATTAATAGAACTAGAAAAATATTCCAAATTTGAATGAAATCATTAAGGATAAAATCAATCCAGAGAAAGTTGTAATTTGGTGTTCTAAAGTTTTGCAATGATTAAATTGCAACCGAATAGGAAAACAGCATGAATTTCTTGTGTAGCAACAGTTCATGTGTTCGTACACATATTTTTAGTGAAGAACATGTACTACTAAGCCACGTTTGGGCTTTTGACAGATGTTGGCTGAGGAGAAGCTGATCTCAGCCCGCCATGCTGAGGAGAGGGACCGTGCAGAAGCTGATGCCCGTGAGAAGGAGACCAAGGTGTTGTCCCTGAGCCGTGCCTTGGAAGAGGCTCTAGAAATAAGGGAGGAGCTGGAGAGGCAGAACAAGCAGCTGCGAGCAGAAATGGATGACCTGGTCAGCTCCAAGGATGATTTTGGCAAAAATGTAAGTTTATTTATTTATAGCCAGCTTGGTCTAGCAGTTAAGTGCTGAGGTAGAAACAAGGGACGGAGAGTTCTAGTTCCGCCTTAGGCCTGAAAGCCGGTTGGTTGGCATTGGCCCAATCATCAGGAGACCGAGAGTTCTAGTCCACCTTAGACATGAAACTGGGTGGGTGACTTTGGGCCAGTCATTCTCGCTCAGCCGAACCTGCCTCACAGGGTTGTTGTTGTGGGGAAATTAGGAGGAGGAAGAAGTATCAGGTATGTTTACTGCCTTAAGTTATTTATAAAAATAATAAAGGCGGGATGTAAATAAATAAATTTAATCTGCCTGTCTTCTGATTTCATTAGGGAAGCAGTTCTAGGTGGTTTGGAATTAAAACAGCAAAGCCTTGATGAAATGGGAAAAATGCTCTCCTTCTCTGAATCCTGTTCTGAGGGGAATAGAATAGAATAGAATAGAATAGAATAGAATAGAATAGAATAGAATAGAATAGAATAGAATAGAATAGAATAGAATAGAATAGAATAGAACTGGAAGGGACCTTGGAGGTCTTCTAGTCCAGTCCCCTGCTCAGGCAGGAGAACCTATACCATCTCAGACAAGTGACTCTCCAATCTCTTCTTAAAAACCTCCCGTTATGGAGAGCCCACGATTTCTGGAGGCAAGCTGGTTAGGAAGTTTCTCCTTAATTCCAGGTTGCTTTTCTCTTTGATCAGTTTCCAACCATTGTTTCTTGTCCTGCCCTCTGGTGCTTTGGAGAATAACGTGACCCCCTCAAATACTGGAATACTGCTATCATGTCACCCCTATTTCTTCTTTTCTTTAGACTAGGCAAACCCAAGTCCTGCAGCCGTTCTTCGTATGTTTTAGTCTCCAGGCCTTTGATCATCTTAGTTGCTCTTCTCTGTATTTTTTCCAAAGTCTAAACATCTTTTTTGTAGTATGGTGACCAAAATTGGTTGCAGTATTCCAGGTGTGGTCTCATTAGGGCTCTAGTAATCCAGTTAAATATCCAGTTAAATATTTACTTTAACACTGGTATAATTGGTGCTTCTGAGGAAGACAGGTTTCTGTGGTTGATGGATGGGACATGTTGACGTTGTATAATAGTCGTGAAAGAAGGATTCTCCTAGTACTCTTGACCCTGAAGGAGAATGCTGTCAGTCTTATGAGGTAGACCACAGATGATTCATCTCTTACCAAGGGATTTTTACCTTTTTAGAATTCTGGATATTTAGTAATTCAAGAATATTGTGGTTTCCAGACCATCGGCCTCTGGAGCTAATGGCATTGTGATGGCACCATATGTCAACGTTCTCTTAGGCAACCTACCCACCCCTGTCCCCTATTTCTGTAAAAAATACATGTCGTTCTTCTGTTTCTGACACTTCTGCTTTGGGATCAGGTGCATGAGCTTGAACGCTCCAAGCGGGCCTTGGAACAGCAGGTTCAAGAGATGCGAACCCAGCTGGAGGAAGTGGAAGATGAGCTGCAGGCTGCAGAGGACGGGAAGCTGCGCTTGGAGGTCAATATGCAGGCCTTGAAGGCACAGCACGAGAGGGAGCTGCAGAACCGGGATGATGCCAACGACGACAAGAAGAAACTGCTCAGCAAGCAGGTAGGAAGGAGGAGAGGTGGAGGTGGGTGGCCCCCCAAATCTGATCAGTCTTTGCTGATCTAGATGTGATTTAAGATCAACAAGAGGGATTGGGAACTGCTTCATGCAATTCTGAAAGATTTTGAGAGAAGCGGCGAATAACTTTCCTTGGGGGGAAATTAGAGAAAACTACAAGATTAATTTGGATTTAATATAGAGACATAGCTTCCACAAATTTGGGGACTAAAAGTATTTTTAAGACTTTCTTTTTGAAAAGATATTTGGGAAATTGGTGAAATAAATTTGGACTTAAAAGCTGGAAGATGGATGTTAACGACATCTAGTGGTGAACCTTGGCATTACAATTTATTATGCTTAAAGAAAATTTGGCACGAAGCCCAGACATAGATAAGGCTCTTTGTTGTTCCTGGAAATGTTCACTTTTGCAGACTGCAGCTTGGAAAAGGGGGAAAAAAATCCTTGGGCTGTTTTATCTGTATGAAGGAGACAATAAACCATTCTGAATTGGCCGGCCTGGATTACAAATATTGACTGACTTTTAGTTTCAAGAATTATCAAGAAATATTAAGAAACAGTGGGAAAGTTGCTCCTGGACTATTTCTCTTTGGAAGAAACATGGATAATCAATAAGAAAATGTAAATGGACTTCAGAAAGAAATTCTTTCCATGTTGAAATCAATTCAAGAGACAGTTGTTTTAAATTATGAGGAGACTAAAACTAATTTAAATAACATAAATGAACAACTCTCCAACTTAAACTTACAAGCAAAAAATGTTCAGAAAATAACCATAAAGAATGAACTAGCAACTCAGAAACCAGAAGAAAAAATAGAGGAAACTGATATAAAGATGGAGGTAGGCAACTAAAGAAGAAACCAACAGACAGGTACAGATAAATAAAAATTTGGAAGACCCAGATATAATACCAGAAATGGGAAAGACATTTTACTTTTCAAGACTTCAGAACATATTTGAGGACAAGGAAGAAGAATTGATAGAATGGATGACAGAGCTGTTAGGAGAAATGCTGAAAACTGGGGAACAAGAAACTAAAAGAGAAACTGAAGGAGAAAGAAAATGGAGGCTGTTTAACAAATATAAATGGATTAAGCATTTTTACAAAATTGTCTTTTTTATTCCAAATAATATATACAGTAACAGAGGAAGAAATACTTGGTGATCTAAATGCACTGACTTGCAAAGTTATTTGGCAAAGGAAGAAAGCTAGAGTAAGACTGAAGAAAATAGAGGTCCTGACTAATTAGATAAGGTATTATACCATCTGATGCAGGGGTCCCCAACCCCCGGTCTGTGGACCGGTACCGGGCCATGGCATGCCAGCAACCAGTCTGCACCAACAAGCAAAGCCCCATCCGCGGGATGCTGGCAGCACATAAAACCATGCACCCTCCGGTCCGTGGAAAAACCTCTCTCCACGGAACCGGTCCCTGGTGCCCAAAAGGTTGGGGACCTCTGATGTAATGGATATTTGAATATGATTAAAAAAATAGACCAGTGGTGGCGAACCTATGGCATGCGTGCCAAAGGCGGCACTCAGAGCCCTCTCTGTGGGCACACGCGCCATGCCCCGGAGATGGCAACCGTCCCTCTTCAACCAGCCGCTCGCTAACTCGCCGAGGTCCCACAAGGCCAGATGCATCCCAGCACCTATGCACTCACTGGCCTCTGTGTGCAGCGGCTGATGGTGTCAGGCAGCAGCCGCCCCAGCCCCTGCCTCACTTTGCCCTGTGACAATGGCACCCCCGCCCTGCCTCGCCTTGCCTTGCCTCATCCCTGCCCACCGCCCCACCTGCCAGAGACCCCCTGGATCTCCCCCAACCCTGCCCGGCCCCCACAGGCGTCCCTCCCCACAAGCAACATTGAGGTGATCACACCCACCTTGGCCACACCCACCCAATCTGCCATGACCACCACAGCCTCGCCCACCCAGTGGGCCACGCCCACCTGGCACCTGGCGATAAATAAGTTGGCTTTGGGTTGCAGTTTGGGCACTCGGTCTCTAAAAGGTTTGTCATCACTGGAATAGACAATTGTTAGAAATAAAAGGACCATTATAAATTAGAAGGATGTGATTTGTAACTAGGACAACATAATTTTCTATAAGATGGGAAATATGAAAATACTGAGAGGGTCGGTATAAGGGAAGCTTTTAATTACCCAAATTATGAGAAAAAATGATAAATGATAAAGTTATTTTGAATATTGATGGGAAATTAAAATTGAAAAAAAGAAAAAACAGGATACGGATTGAATAAGGGAACTCTGATTGCAAATACGTTTGAGATATATTTTGGCTAGAGAAGATATCTTAAACTGATATTATTGACACTATGTATAACATTAGAAACATGTGATGAAGATGTTTATATTTAATTGTATAGGTATTAATAGCAGTAAGAATTATATTTGCATAATGTGGAAAAATGTATTATTGGAAGAAGAGAGGTCCAGGGAAATACTGGATGGTGTAGTATTGGATACTTTGTGTGAAAGTTAATATGTACCACTGAATGATAAAGGAACCCAGACACAGAGTTATTTATTAAGTACTTATGATTGTAAAACTTGAAATTAATAAAATATTTATATAAAAAAAGAAGGAAGGAAGGAAAGAGCAGAGGAAGGGAAGGGAAGGGAAGGGAAGGGAAGGAAGGAAGGAAGGAAGGAAGGAAGGAAGGAAGGAAGGAAGGAAGGAAGGAAGGAAGGAAGGAAGGAAGGAAGGAAGGAAGGAAAGTTTTTAATCACCCTTTCCTTCCCATTTGCCCATCTCATGTCTTATATTGACCTTGGTAATTATAATAATTAAAGCGAAACCAAGCTCTAGATCTATGTCTAAATGCAGAGCAACCTGCTGCTCAATCTCAGTTGGCATTTTGATACCAACATCTAATTAAATAACCTTTAGGAGAAAAGAAAATTCTGAGAGGTTTTGGCAAGTTGGTTGAGCAAACAATGGTGATGCCAGCTGGATTTCCCAACTTTGACAAATTTCCAAGTATAAGGACTTCAGCTCCCAGAATTCCACAGCCAGCATACCATTGCTGAGAATTCTGAGAGTTGAAATTCACTCATCTTCAATTTGCCAAGGTTGGGAAACATTGAACAATATTACCTTTATTTGCATTGCCACATATTTTAATGCAGATTTTTTCAACAAGATTCTCAAATTCATTCATTCTTAGCAGGAATGGATATTTTTAACCTACAGTGCAACTCCTTCCTTCTTTTGTTTATGTTCTATTTGAACAAATCTTATCCTTCAGTTGCTGTTTTGCACCTAGGGCAATCATGACTAGTAACTTAGTCCTGCCATCCATTCAGCCCTTTGATTGGACAATTTCTGAGAGATATAATTCCGTCTGCAAAAGACAGAAAAAGAGAGAAAAGCAAGGAGCATTCTTAGTTTTTAATGTTCCTTTTAGGATTGCTTTCAATGCAATCCTAAAGTGATCTTGCTGCTTTATCAAAGTGTATCTTGTTCCTTCTGTGAAGACCTCTGTATCTTTTATTCCATTTCCAAGTTGCAGCCAGATAGTGAAGTCTCAGAGCACGACATAACCTTGACCGCAGAACAAAGCAGTAGCATTCTGCTGACGCTTTCTCCCTTTCAACTCTGCAGGTGCGAGAGTTGGAAGCGGAACTGGATGCCGAGAGAAAGCAAAGGGCCCAAGCGCTTGCTGCCCGGAAGAAGTTGGAGATGGATCTTCAGGAAGCCCAGGCACAACTGGATGCTACTACCAAGGGAAGGGACGAAGCTTTGAAACAGCTGCGCAAGTTGCAGGTATCTTTCGGTGTCAATGTAGGCAACTAGGGAGAGAGATTCTAGGTTTTTTTTAAAGGGCTATTTTATACTGAGTTTTAACTTTCATTGTATAAGAAGTTGTGTTTCTGTTCCAGAGAGCTTCCAGGTAAACATTGGCATGGGGGAAATCTTTAAATAAGTAAAAAGGGAAATGTGGTGGAATGTAGTCTGGATTCCCAGGAGGGAGGGGCCTCATTCCAGAGGACCAAGAGGCTGCGAAGTTTAGATAATTTGGTTGGAAGAAAAAGTGTTCAGACAGCTCCTCCCTGGAAGTTCTCAGTATCTTTAGTGATGCAAGTAGTTGCTTTGCTTTGGCAAAATTTCAGTCTATAAGTGAGGAACAATAAAAGAAACTGCTTAGAAGTAACTCTGCATGTCTTTCTTGGTTTTTGGAGAAGAACATACAGGTAGTCCTCATTTAGCGATCACAATTCAGACAGGTTACTGGTCATTAAGTAAAGCATTTGCTTATGATCTTACTTCAGCTTTGCTTTATAGACCAGTGAAGGTTGTAAATGAGAGGATTGGTCATCAAGTTATTTTTTCATTACTGTTGTTAACTGTGAACAGTTGCTAAATGTGGCAGTTGCTAAACAAAGACTATCTGTACTGTACTATTATTCTAGTTTTATATAGATGTTTATATGTAAGCTTAGATTCAACAGGGTATCAATGTTGTACATAGCCTTTGGCTTAAGGTGCAGCCCCCAAACCGATAACCTTGTGCTACTTTCATTTTTCTCTTAATTCCAGGCCCAGATGAAGGAACTCTGGCGAGAGGTTGAGGAAGCCCGGGCAGCTCGCGAGGAGATTTTTATTCAGTCTCGTGAGAGTGAGAAGAAGCTGAAATATCTGGAGGCAGAACTACTGCAGCTTCAGGAGGTGAGCAGGAGGCTCTGTAATGTGTGGTGCTGAACAGGAATATGAGTCTAGGAGACAGATGTGGACTGCAACTCCCAGAATGTCCCAGAGCAGATATGCACAACATGTATACTAATTTAATCTGAGCCTCCAAAATACATTCCTTAACAAAATAGGACCTCTTAGCTCCTGGTAAGTGTAAGATAGGAATCCCCGCTTTGTTGGCGGAAGGTTCTGAATCGGAAGGCGGTGGGAAATATACCAATTGACAGCAATAGCAATAGCACTTAGACTTATAAACTACAGCTCACTCCATCTTTTGCTACATGTTTTCCATCACTTGTAGGAACTGGCAGCGTCAGATCGAGCCAAGAGGCAGGCCCAACAGGAGCGTGATGACCTGGCAGATGAGCTGGCCAATGGGAACAGTGGCAAGTAAGTGCACAGGAACCTTACTCCCTTATTCCCACCTTCTGAGTTCCATTTTCACCCTTTTGTATGGAACGGATTGTTCATAATTAATCTGGCCTGGATTGATTAACAGCCTCTATTCTATAAGTAGTATTTAACTTATGACCATAATTGGAACTGGAATCATGGTTGTTGAGCAAAGCAGTGGTTAAATAGTAGGCACAGAGGCAGGCAGCTAAGGCTTGTAGTGTGCTTTAGCATGCAGGCAAGGAACACATTAAAATCCTTTTTACTGTATTCTGCACCTTCTCCTGCAGGCTTCCCCATTGACTTTCTGGGAAACCTGGCAGAGAAGATTGCAGTGGTGATCACATGATTGCAGAGCACTTGGTAACTGGTTGTAAGTCTGAACAGGTTACCGAGCACCCAGATCGAGACCACATGACCGCAGTGTGCATGTGTGTGTGCGTGCGTGTGTGTGTGTGTGTGATGTTTTTTGATGGTCGGAAGTGCTTTACAAGCCATAAAGCACCCTTTCCTAGGCTGTTGTTAATTTAAACAATCATTGATTTTAACGGTTGTTCAGCAAGGACTATCTATAGTAATTAATTCTACAACTGCCATAAGGTTTACTACTGACTATTTTTACTGACAGTCTTTCATCCTGTTGTGTTCTCATCTATTTTTGTGACTGCTTTTAAAAATGGTAAAATGCAGTTGTCAGTACCAGGGTCAGTTTGTGTTGGCCAGCCTAGCCAAATGTTCAGCAAGGAAAATATGCTGGTGGAACCACAATTAGAAGCTTGTTATAATGTTGCCATACCGCACAGGAGACAATTAGCGGATAACGCCAATAATAGAGGTCTTTGCTTAATAAGATCATTGAAATGAATATGCCAGGAGAGTTTTAGTCATTAGATGGCCATTTTATCTGACACAGAACCGTGGTGTGCAACGTCTCTTTTGTGCCCGTTGGATTGCAGACAAAGCAATGACTCAAACTAATTGTGTAGAAACAGCCTCAATGCTCGTGAGGATGTCCTCTTAGTTTCCTGCAAGGCACAAAGCCCTAATTCACCACTGTTGTTTTTAATCTCAATTTAAGGTCCACTCTTCTAGATGAAAAACGCCACTTGGAGGCAAGAATTGCACAGCTGGAGGAGGAACTGGATGAAGAGCAAAGCAACATGGAACTCATGAATGACCGCTACCGTAAGCTCAGCATGCAGGTAAGATGGCTGCTTCTAAGCAGGTTGAATGTGGACTGTTAAATTCAGCCAATGCCGAAACCTCCTTCTGATTTCTCTCTCATTCTCTCCTCCTTGCAGGTGGAAACAATCACCACTGAATTGGCGGCGGAGCGCAGCTTCTCTCAGAAGACTGAAAACGCCCGGCAACAGCTGGAGCGCCAGAACAAAGACTTGAGGGCCAAGTTGGGTGAGATGGACTCATCTGTGAAGTCCAAGTACAAGTTGGCCATTGCAACTCTGGAGTCCAAGGTGGCCCAGCTAGAAGAACAGCTGGAACAGGAGTCCAGGTGAGGCGATGACAGTATCACTGCCGGCATTGAATTCTGGGCTCTGAAGATGGCTTGGCAGAACAATTAGAAAGCCATGAGAATAAGATCCGACATCTCAGGGCTCGGTCCTTTGGAGGGCCAAGTTGCCACCCTGAGTAAAGGTGGAAGAGACAGGTTCAGAAGAAGGAAAGGAGGCGAGGAGGTTGTGCAGGAATACAAGCTAATTTGAGGGCTAATCCACATGGAGCTCCGTTTCCATCTGTCCTGTTTGCCATCGTTCGCTCCCTAGAGACTAAAATGGACGTTCTGAAACTTGAGCTGGCCACAAACAAGGAGTGTATATCAGAGGTGGTGGCCCTTTGAGAGCTGAGTGCAATGAAATTTCATTTTGATGCATGCTGATTGGTGTATATTCAAAGTGACAATAAAGTTGTTGTTGTTGTTAGTGGTGGAATCCAGGGTCTACTATGGATGGGCTGTCAATTCAGAGTAGCTGGAGCCATGTCTTGTAAATGGCCAGGACTGTGGCTTTCTATTTTCTTCCTCAGTTTGTGGGAGGGAGTGTTACGTTTTAAAAATATTAAACAATTTAAGCCTATTTTAGGGTTTACACTACCATTATCATGTGTTTCTGTCTCATGATGGTGATCAGGAGGCCTTAGAAAGGAAAACAGGTCCAGAGGCCACATACTAGCCACCCATGCTCTATGTTTTCATTGTATGGTAAAGAATAACACATATGGTGTGTATTTGATCCTCCTCCCATATTGTAGGGCTGTGTTATCTAACCTTGGCAACTTTGGAACTTGTGAACTCCCAGAATTCTCCAGCCAGAATTCCCCAGCCAACCATGCTGGCTGAAGAATTCTGGGAGTTGAAGTCCACAGGTCTTAAAGTTGCCAAGGTTGGACACCCCTGTTGTATTGCATAAGGCAGAGTAAGGAACTGTAGAAATATTCTCATGAGTAGGGGCTGGGAGAACCAGGAGGATGAAGAGTTCATTGGTTGTATTCATACTGTTGAAATAAGCCCATTGAATTTAGTGGAACAGTAAACTAGTTGTGACTCTCTTAAATCCACTTGATTTCTATGGCTCTGCTCTAGATAATGACTGACTATGTGGATTCATCTATTTCTTCTTAAATTGCTCTCTCCTTTCCTAGAGAGAAGATGCTGTCAGGAAAACTTGTGAGGAGGGCAGAGAAGAAACTCAAGGAAGTGCTTCTGCAGGTTGATGAAGAGAGGAGAAATGCTGACCAGTATAAAGATCAGGTATGTTACAGATGTGCTAATCCAGTGGTCTTCAAACTTGGCCCTTTTATGACTTGTGGACTTCAACTCCCAGAATTCCTCAGCCTGGCACTCTGGCTGAGGAATTCTGGGAGTTGAAGTCCACAAGTCATAAAAGGGCCAAGTTTGAAGACCCCTGTGCTAACCCAATATTTTTCAGACTTGACCACTTTAAGATGTGTGGACTTCAAATCCCAGAATTCCACAGCCAGCATCTTAAAAGTGGACATGTTTGAAAAACACTGGGCTAACCTATCCTTATTTTTTCATCCTGGACATTGGGTTCAGGGTTCAGTGATTGGAAAGGATGAAAGAGTAAAAAGGGTAAACTTACTTTTGAAAAGTGCCATACAAATGCCTGTTTTCCTATCTTTTTTTCCCTGATGCCTTACTTTTTAGATATATTGTATATTTTTCTTTTATTTTGCACATTTTAAGCATTAAAATAAACTAACCAAGCTGCGCCATAAAGAAAGCTAAAAATGTACATGTCTTCCTAAGAACTTTTAAAGTAACTTATGCTTTTGGGGGAATCTTTTTTTCATTTTTATAACTTTTGAAGCTAAAATGGTGAGGCCCCTTACTGTTGAACTCGCAGAGAATTATTCTGTAAGTTCCTTCATCTCAGGAGCAGAGATGAAGGCTTCGCTTCTGTGGCTGTTTTTGGCAGGTTGAAAAAGGCCACCTGCGGCTGAAGCAGCTGAAACGTCAGCTGGAGGAGGCGGAAGAAGAGGCCTCGCGGGCCAACGCCAGCCGTCGTCGCATGCAGCGTGAACTTGAGGATGTCACTGAATCAGCAGAATCCATGAATCGCGAAGTCACCAGCCTGCGGAATCGGCTCAGGTGAATGGTGTCATGTGGTCAGGGCTCAGCAGTACAGATGGTCCTCACTTAACAACAGCAAATCGGACTGGAATTTATCTTCTAAAGTGCAGTGTTACATGACTGTGCCACTTAACAACGGAAATTCCAACTTCTGGTTGCCGTTATTTAGCAATAACGGCTTATTGCAGGTCATTAAACAAGGATGTTACCTGGTTACCATTTGCAACCTCCTGCCAGCTTTCCCATTGGTTTGCTTGTAGGAAGCCAGCAAAGAAGGTTGCAAATGGCGATCACATAACTGCAGGGACACTGCGACATGAAAGCTTGAACTGGTCGTAACTACCATTCATTCAGCACCGTTCTAAGTTTGAATGGTCGCTGAATAAGAGAGGGGGGGGGAGGCTCCATTACGGTCACAAGTCAAGGATAACTGTAAGAATCCCTTGCCCAAGGATGATATACAGGTAGTCCTCGAATTATGACCACAATTGGGCCCAAAATATCCCTTGCTAAGCAGTACAGCTTTGCCCCATGGTATGATTTTTCTTGTCTCATTTGTTAAGTGAATCATGCAAAGTTAGTAACATGGTTGTTAAGTGAATCTGGTTTTCCCCATTGACTTCGCTTGTCAGAAAGTCAAAAAACGTGATCACATACAGTAATCCCAGGATACTGTAACCGTCATAAATATGAACCAGTTGCCAAGCATCTGAATTTTGATCACATGACCATGAGGATGCCGCAGTGGTCGTATCGCTTCTTTTGTTGCCGTTATAACTATAAACAGTCGCTAGACCAGGGGTAGGCAACCTTGGCTCTTTTATGACTCATGGACTTCAACTCCCAGAATTCCTGAGCCAGCCATGCTGAGGGGAAAGGGAGAGGTTTCCAAGCTGAGCCATGCTGGCTCAGGAATTCTGGGAGTTGAAGTCCACAAGTCATAAAAGAGCCAAGGTTGCCTACCCCTGCACTAGACGAATAGTTGTAAGTCGACTACTTGTCGTATAATTCTCCTGACTGCAGCCATTTTTAAATCTGATGCTCTGGTGATTCTGCACACCTTCTAATAATTTCCCACAAATGAGAGGCTAATTCTGTAGCCACTTCAGTCCTTACTCTACCCTCAACTTAAAATCAGTCAGTTCTTTATCTAAAGCAGCGGTTCTCAACCTGTGGGTCGAGACCCCTTTGGGGGTCGAACGACCCTTTCACAGGGGTCGCCTAAGACCATTGGAAAACACATATTTCCGATGGTCTTAGGAACCTGTCTCACTTTCAACTCCCCCCTAAAATTCTTTTAAAAAAAAAAAAAATTTTTTTTATTGGTTTTTAAAATAAACAGAAATACAATTATGGCATACAATAATAATAATAATAACAACAAAAACAAACTGAAAAACCTCCTATTACATTATATCTCACTACCATTCTAGTATACCAAAATACATAAGAAATCCCTTTCCCCCCATCCCCCCCCCGGACTTCCCAGAACTAAATACAGGAGTAAATAAACAACCCCCATCTAACTAAAACAATCCAGTTATAATACATACCAATATTAATTTATTTTAACTCCAAAACTCAAAATATAATTATCCATCTTCCCCAGATCCAAGTATCTAAAAATTAAACTTTACCGTTTCTACAAATAAAAAGTTAACTACTAATCTTACTACTATTAATCATCCAAATATCTTAAAACCCATTAAAAACCATCTTTAACTTCCTCTAAAACAATATAAGTCCTTTAAAATAATACAATTATATATCATTAATCATTTAAATTCTTTTTTGATCTCCAGTACATATCTTTTAATCTTACTGCTATTAATCATCCAAATATCTTAAAACCCATTAAAAACCATCTTTAAATTCCTCTAAGACAATATAAGTCCTTTAGGATAATACAATTATATATCATTAATCATTTAAACTCTTTTTGATCTCGAATACATATCTTTTAAGTGAAATTTTCTTTCTTTTTTACAACAAATTTTAATAGTATAACCATCTACTCTCTTCTTTATCAAATACTTCAATCCTTTAAATCTTATTAATTCAAATAATATATATCCAAAAAATCAATTCCAAATCAAAAAATTTTAAGAATATAAAACTTTCAAAACGTTCATATAAGATTAACGTCAAGAAATTCTTCCATAGCCAGTCCTTGCTTCCATTCTTCTTTTCATTGCTGATCAACCTTCAAAGCCAGTGAATCTTCCGCCTTTTTCATTAACAATTTGTAGCGTGTTCGAAATTTCTGCTGATAATAAACCCATGTGATTCCATTATAGCAAGATCTTCTGAAAACACAAGCAGCAACATCTCCAGCTGGTTTTCTCTGACGCACGACCCATTTCTATAAGCTTTTTTTTTCAAAATTTCATCAGGGAAGTACACCAGGACCATGACCGGATCTATTACAGCTTCCTTTCCCAGCTTTTCATGCTTATCCTTTTCATGATACCTTCAAAGCCACTAAATCTTCCACCTTTTTCATTAACAGTTTGTAGCGTGTTCGAAATTTCTGCAAATATGATTCCATTCTAGCAAGATCTTCTAAAAACACAAGCAGCAACATCTCCAGCTGGTTTTCTCTGACGCACGACCCATTTCTATAAGCTTTTTTTTTTTTTCAAAATTTCATCAGGGAGGTACACCAGGACCATAACCGGATCTATTACAGCTTCCTTTCCCAGCTTTTCATGCTTATCATTTTCATGATCTCTACCATATAACATATCATTATAAGTTATTTCCATAATATCTTCTTCAACATCTTCACATAACTTATCCACCCATTGCTCTATACAATCTGGAACTATAAAACTCATTTAGCCAGCAAAAAATGAAGCATGGATTTTTCTTTCTTTCTTTCTTTCTTTCACAATTCCGCAGCCATTTTAAAGCCATTCTTCAAACTTCTTTGAAAAACACTTCAGTAATCCATAAAAATAATAAGTATCACCAACAAATAGACATTGCAAATTCTTTGCAACTAAAACTTTCCAAAAACCGAAAAAAAACCACAATATATCTCTATCCAGTTAGTAACCAGAAGAGAGTGAAAGTAAAAAGCGAAAGTTTTTTATCAGCTCCAAAGAAACGGCAATTCCGCAGCCATTTTCTTCCCACTTTAAGTCCCCACCAAAAAGGAAGATGTTAGTTCAAAATCAAAATTCCACATAAGCCGAAACTACTCCAAACCTCCTGCTTAGTTCCGTCTGCTTGTAATTTAAGTCCAAGTAGCTTTCAGTAGCAGAGGTGGGCGCTGCATCTGGCTTCGCTCCAAAGGAAAGGAGCGAAGGCGTCCTGGGGCGTGGAGAACGTCCAGACTCCGGCTGAGCTCTCACCCCCCAACCCCGATCAGAGAAAAACCGGGGTGAGAGGGAGCTCTAAGCCTATCCGGACTGCTCACCCCCCCCCTTTGCCCGAGGGACGGGGTTCCTAGGCGAGAGACAGCTGTTGCACGCTGTCTCTTCAGGCTTTGACGCGCTCCCAGGCGGGCGGCTAACAAAAGCCGCCATTGGTGCAGCCTAACACCACCGGAAGTCTAAAATTCTTCATTCAGGCAGGCTTCCAGAGTTCGGCCGGCAGGATGCAGTTAACCCCTCCCTCCTGTCCTGCCGCCTCCCACGGCACCGCGCCACTCCGCGTCACGCGCCTCAAGCCTCCGTGGCACAGATCCGCTGGTGTGGTCCCCAATGGCCGCTGACGTGCTCCGCGCCGCTGGCGACCATGCAAGCCCTGGCAATTGCTCCAGCCGAAGAAGTGGGTGGCTGGGAGGCTGCCGCAGTGCCGATCTGCACCCATCAGCTGGCGACCCCCTGAATGTGCGCTTGTCAGCTGGGAGGTCTGGCGATGGAGCCGGCCGGCGTGGAGGGCGATGGGGAGGTGGCGGCTCGGCGGGCGGTTTCCCGCCCGCCGGCGAATGTCGGGCCCACGGGGCTCGACACAGAGTCGACGGTCCAACATAACTTCCCTCCTCGGATAAGAAAGAAGGAATCTCTCCCGCCCGTGTCCATTCCCCCCCCCCTCAAGCGAAAACAGGAGGTTGCAGACAACTAAGTCAGCCGGTGCAGGAAGCCCTAGAATGGCCAGTCCAGGGCGCCTGGTTGCAGTGCTGGATGTCTTTTGCTCCTCCTAGAAGCCGGTGGCAAGAGAAAGAAGTCGTTCAATCTTCAAGCTAGCTACTGGATGCCTATTCACATTTTTTTTCCTTTTTTTTTGAGTACTTGTCTGCCAACCCACCCCATCTGTAAAAGAAAAAGTCTTCCACCCAAGCATAACTTTTAAGGATTTTAAGGATCTTTGAGAGGAAGAGAGGGAGAGAGAAATAGAGAGAGGGAGAGAAAGAGAGAGGGAGAGAGAGAAAGAGAGAGTGACAGGGAGAGAGAGAAAGAGAAAGGGAGAGAGAAAGAGGAGAGGGAGAAAGGGAGAGAGAAAGAAATGGAGATGGAGAGAAAGAGGGAGAGAGAGGGAGAGAGGGAGGAAGAGAAAGAAATAGAGGGAGAGAGGGAGGGAGAGGGAAAGAGAGGGAGAGGGAGGGAGAGAGGGAGAGAAGGGAGAGAGAAAGAAAGGGAGAGAGGGAGAGAGAAAGAAAGAGGGAGAGAGAAATAGGGGGAGAGAGGGAGAGAGAAAGGGAGAGAGGGAGAGAGAGAAAGAAAGAAAGAAAGGGAGACAGAGAGAGGGAGAAAGAAAGAGGGAGAGAGGGAGAGAAATGGGAGAGGGGGAGAGAGAGAAAGAGAAAGGGAGAGAGAAAGAGAGAGAGGGAGAGAGAAAGAAAGAAAGGGAGAGAGGGAGGGAGAGAGAAATAGAGGGAGAGAGAGAGGGAGAGAAAGAGAGAGGGAGGGAGGGAGAGAAAAAGGGAGAGAGAGAGGGAGGAGAAATAGAGGGAGAGAGAGAAAGGAGAGAGAGAAAGGGAGAGAGAAAGAAAGGGGGAGGGAGAGAGGGAGAGAGAAAGAGGGAGAGAGAAAGAAAGAAAGAGGGAGACAGAGAGAGGGAGAGAAAAAGAAAGGGAGAGAGGGAGAGAGAAATGGGGAGAGAGGGAGAGAGAAAGGGAGAGAGAGGGAGAGAGAGAAAGAGGGAGACAGAGAGACAAAATTTCATTTATTTGTAATTAGAAATAAATATTTCACAGTATATAATTACATATAATGCTTTAATTATGTTCAATTTGTAACAATGAAAATACATCCTGCATATCAGATATTTACATTACGATTCATAACAGTAGCAAAATTACAGTTATGAAGTAGCAACGAAAATAA
>NW_015388553.1:118466-119719 GCF_001527695.2 Protobothrops mucrosquamatus | reverse complement strand
TTGGCGGCCGGGCGGCCGGGCGGCCTAGAAGACCGGCGGCCGGGC
Source organism: Protobothrops mucrosquamatus (assembly GCF_001527695.2). Classification (NCBI taxonomy): domain Eukaryota; kingdom Metazoa; phylum Chordata; class Lepidosauria; order Squamata; family Viperidae; genus Protobothrops; species Protobothrops mucrosquamatus. The sequence goes on along the minus strand of NW_015388553.1, from coordinate 119,674 downwards.
GGCCTTGGCAGGTCCGGCGGTCGGCGAACCGTGGCCCGACGGCCTGGGTGCGGCCTTGTGGCCTAGAGGCCCGGCGGGGGATCCTCCGCGAAGAGTCGGCCGGTTGGAGGACTTGGATGCGGCCTGGCGGCCCCACGGCCCGGCGGAGGTCCCTTTCTGAAGGATCGGCCGGGTGGAAGACCTGGCGGGGACGAAGGATCTGGCTAGGTCGATGGTCGGCTGCATGGAAGATCCGGATGCGGCCTGGCGGCCTGGCGGAAGAATGGGTAGGCCTCTTTGGCTGGATGGGGGGGGGGCGAGATGGAGGTTTGGTGGAGGAGGAGAAGGGCTGTTTAATTCTGCCCCCTCGCCCCCCCCACCCCACCATTATTTCCACCATCCCACCTCATTGCCAGGAGGACAATGGCTGACAAGGACATCCGTTGGTGCCACTCCCTGCCCTACTTTCCATCTATCTCAGCCCCCCGGAACTGAACTAGCGTACAGGAGGACTTTTTCCCCCCCTTCTGGCTTTTCTGCTGCTGGACTCTGTGACTGAGTGGAATGTACCTCAGGTCAGAACTGCTGGCCCTGCGCAATTCCCCCCTCGCGCAGGTGTGGCCCAACTCAATTTCAAGGGCCTGCCTCGATGACGGGGTGTGGAGCCCCGAGAGGTGGTATGCGGCCAAAGGAAGTGGAAACTGAGGGCTTTTTTAAAGGGGTGTTTTAGCAAATTTTTAAGGGGTTCGTGGTTTTTAGGGGGTTCGGGGTTGGCCCGAGGGGACTTGGGGGAGCCCTCTCCGAGGCCAAGGCCAGTCCAGTCTGGGGGGCGCGGAGTGGTAAGGGAGGAGACTGGGGGGTTAATAGAGGGTGGTGTGATTAGTACGGTCAGTGGGAGGGGCAGATACGGCGGGAGCAGAGGACCATATCGGGTTTTGGGAGCACGCACACGCTGCTTACTAGCTTGTGGATGCTCCGATCCTCAGGGCTCTACTTGACTTCCAGGGACCTCAGATCCTTGGGCCCGGGGCCATCGGCTGATGTTGTGCAACGCCAGGTCCGTAGTAAATAAGGCCCCCCTCATTCAAGAGCTTATTCAAGAGGGGGGAGCGGACCTGGCAGGTATCACCGAGACCTGGTTGGGCATGGAAGGGGGAGTCCCCCTTGTTGATCTATGCCCACCAGGTTTCCAGGCATTCCATCGGCCGAGGGCCCGGGGTAGGGGCGGT
>NW_015388553.1:110896-114340 GCF_001527695.2 Protobothrops mucrosquamatus | reverse complement strand
CACCCTAGCACTCGTGACAAAGCACAACTCCCTCCCTCCTTTCACAGTCATCAATCATATGCTCCAATTAATTTGAAGTGTGAGTCGCTCCCCCCTCTATTCTCTGCTATTGCGCTCTGCTGTTACTTTGACCTTGGCTGTGCTATGCTAAGATAATGTTATTATTCACAGGCATTCCTCCCCACTCATATGGCTAGCAGTGTCTGCTTTAATCCTTGAAGTGATATGTAGGCTAAATAAGATATGTTTGCTTCTTCACATATGGCGAGCAAGAACATCCAATGTTAGCAGACTTGACATCCGGCCCCCCTTAGACGAAGGACAGGTCCTGTAAAGTGAATAAAAGCATAGGTTAAGAGTCATCTTTCGATTTGGTGGGGTTTTACATATGAAATCTTTTGACCAATCGGTCAGCTTTCACTTCACTGGATTTCACCCAGGTGGCTTCAGATAACGGGTACCCCTTCCATTGCACTAGGTACTGCAATTTCCCTCTGAAAATTCCAGAATCAAGAATGCGCTTTACTTCGTAGTGGGTTTGTCCCGCAACCATGAGGGGCCCAGGTGCCTTTTTTGGAGGAGGTCTTAACGTGGAGCCCCGATATGGTTTCAACAAGCTACAATGGAAAACTGGGTGAATTTTCCCTAAGAGTTTAGGGAGCTTTAGCTCTACTGTGACTGGGTTGATGATTCTTACTATGGGGAAAGGCCCCAAGAATTTTGGCCCCAATTTCTTGCTGGGTAACTTGAGGCGTAGATATTTGGTTGACAAATAAACCTTTTCCCCAACTTGGAATGTTCTTTGAGGAGCCCTCTTTCTATCAGCCTGTTTTTTATAAGTTTCAAAAGTCTTTTTTAAAGCAGTTTTTGTATTTCTCCAAAATTTCGCTGTGAACTGCACCCCCCTGTCCGAAATTATCCGCTTAGGGGCGCCGTGCAGTCGGTAGATATGCTTTAGGAACAATTTGGCCAGTCGTTGGGCGGATGGGAGTCCTTTGCAGGCGATGAAATGAGCCTGCTTTGAGAATAGGTCTATTACAGTCCAGATGACTGTGTCCACTACTTTCAGGTAGGTCTACTATAAAGTCCATAGCTATTTCTTCCCATGGTTGAGAAGGGTTTGCCACGGGTTGTAGTAGTCCAGGGGTTTTCCCTGGGATTCTTTTCATTGTGGCACATATAGCACAACTTTTTACATAGTTTTCCACATCCTTTTTCAGTCCCGGCCACCAGAATTGTCGACGGGTGAGGTGTAGGGTTTTTAAATATCCGAAGTGTCCAGCCTGTTTTACATCATGGCTGTGTTTGAGAGCATTAAGACGGAGGGCTTCTGGCAAATATAGTTTTCCCCCCATGTAAGCCAAACCATCCCTGCACGTTAGGGAGGTCTGATTTTCTTTGAACCATTGGTCGGTGAGGAGTTCTCGTTTTATTTTCTTTACTCCAGGGTCATCAGAATTAGGGACTCTGCGAGGTGTAAGTTGAGTGGCAATTTGCGGATTGGGGATGATTGCCTCATTGACCTCTTCCCGTTCGCTCTTGTATTGGGGTAGTCGGGATAGCGCATCAGCTAAGAAGTTTTTTCCCCCTGGTATGTACTTTAGAGTGAAGTCGAAGCGGTTAAAGTATTGTGCCCACCGCACTTGTTTTGGGGACAATTTACGGGGAGTTTTCAGTGCTTCTAGATTTTTGTGATCTGTCCATACCTCAAATGGCACTTTGCTCCCTTCTAGATAGTGCCGCCAGTTTAATAATGCCCATCTAATAGTGAAGGCCTCTTTTTCCCAGATTGCCCATCTCCGCTCGCTCTCAGTAAATTTCTTAGAGGTGTAGGCGCAAGGTTGCAGGATCCCATTTTTGTTCTTTTGCAGTAATACAGCTCCAACCGCCACATCGCTGGCATCGGCCTGAATCACAAAGGGTTCTCCTTGGTCGGGGTGCTTTAGGACCGGTTCAGCAGCAAATAGTCTTTTTAAGTTCTCAAAAGCTGTTTGACAACCCATTGTCCATGCTAGTGGTTGGCCCGGCCGTGGCTTTCCTCCCCCTTTGCCTGTTTTGAGTAGTTCGGTGAGGGGTAAGGCAATCTCGGCAAAAGAGGGGATAAATTGACGATAAAAGTTGGCAAATCCCAGAAAACTCTGGAGCTGTTTGCGAGTCTTTGGGGGCTGCCATTCGATTATGGTTCTCACCTTGGCTGGGTCCATTTCAATCCCCTCGTTGGAAATTCTGTAGCCAAGATAGTCCAATTGGGTTTGGTGAAATTCACATTTCGACAGTTTGGCATAAAGCTTGGCATTCAATAGTTTCTNCTGGCCTAGGGGAAAATTTTTAATGGGGGTTTTAAAGTAATTTTAAACTAACTAGACCAATCATTAATATTTGTTTTTAATTATGTTTTTAATCTGTAGTTTTTTGGGATTAGCATTTTTATCTGGTTGTTAGCCGCCCTGAGTCCGCAAGGAGAAGGGCGGGATATAAATTAAATTAATAAATAAATAAATAAATAAACCGTTTTTCACACAACCGTTGCTGCATCCCCATGGTCAGGTGATCAAAATTCAGATGCTTGGCAACTATTTCATATTTATGACTGTTGCTATGTCCCAAGATCATGTGATCACCTTTTGTGACTTTCTAACAAGCAAAGTCAATGGAGAAGAGGGATTAGCAATAGCACTTAGACATAACTTCCCTCCTCGGATGAGAAAGAAGGAATCTCTCCCGCCCGTGTCCCTTCCCCCCCCCCTCAAGCGACAACAGGAGGTTGCAGACAACTGTCAGCCGGTGCAGGAAGCCCTACAATGGCCAGTCCAGGGCGCCTGGTTGCAGTGCTGGATGTCTTTTGCTCCTCCTAGAAGCCGGTGGCAAGAGAAAGTAGTCGTTCAAACTTCAATCTAGCTACTGGATGCTTATTCGCATTTTTTTTCCTTTTTTTTTTTTTGAGTACTTGTCTGCCAACCCACCCCATCTGTAAAAGAAAAAGTCTTCCACCCAAGCATAACTTTTAAGGATTTTAAGGATCTTTGAGAGGAAGAGAGGGAGAGAGAAATAGAGAGAGGGATAGAAAGAGGGAAAGAGAAATAGAGAGAGGGAGAGAAAGAGAGAGGGAGAGAGAGAAAGAGAGAGTGACAGGGAGAGAGAGAAAGGGAGAGAGAAAGAGGAGAGGGAGAAAGGGAGAGAGAAAGAAAGGGAGATGGAGAGAAAGAGGGAGAGAGAGTGAGAGAGGGAGGGAGAGAAAGAAATAGAGGGAGAGATAGAGGGAGAGAGGGAGGGAGAGAGAGAGGGAGAGAAAAAGGGAGAAAGAGGGAGAGAGAAATAGAGGGAGAGAGAAAGAGAGGGAGGGAGGGAGAGAGGGAGAGAGAAAGGGGGAGAGAGAAAGAGAGGGAGAGAGAAAGAGAGGGAGAGAGAAAGAAAGAGGGAGAGAGAAAGAGGGGGGAGAGAGGG
>NW_015388553.1:103772-107339 GCF_001527695.2 Protobothrops mucrosquamatus | reverse complement strand
TCACCTTGGCTGGGTCCATTTCAATCCCCTCGTTGGAAATTCTGTAGCCAAGATAGTCCAATTGGGTTTGGTGAAATTCACATTTCGACAGTTTGGCATAAAGCTTGGCATTCAATAGTTTCTTTAACACTTCTCTTACCAGCTTTATGTGATCAGTCATGTTCGTGCTATATATCAGAATATCATCAAGATACACCAAGACCCCTTTGTACAAGTGATCATGTAGTACTTCATTGATTAATTGCATAAATACAGCTGGGGCCCCCTGTAGTCCAAATGGCATGACTTTGAACTGATAGCTCCCCATTGGACAGTTGAAGGCAGTTTTCCACTCGTCTCCGTGTTTTATTCTCACTCGGTAGTATGCCTCTCTCAGGTCTAACTTAGTGAAGACACTCCCTTTAGCCAGATGGGTTAATAAGTCCTTTAGGAGGGGGAGGGGGTATTTGTTTTCCACACTCACAGCATTGAGACCTTTATAGTCCACGCAGAGACGTAGAGACCCATCCTTTTTCTCTTTGAATAATACAGGGGCTCCCATGGTTGATTTGGCCCGTTCGATAAACCCCTTCGCTAGGTTTTTGTTCACATATCGCTGCATCTCCTCCATTTCAAGGGGGGACATAGCATACATTCTGGGTCGTGGGAGTTTAGCTCCTGGCACCAGTTCAATGGAGCAGTCATTGGGTCTGTGAGGAGGTAGGGCATCACATTCTTTTTCACTAAAAACCTCTGCCAGGTCCCAGTATTCATTGGGGATGACTGGGTCGCCTGGAGGCGGTGAGGTGGCCATGTGCGCTCGCTCGTTGGGTGGCCTAAGGTGTCCTGCACCATCTGTTGACTCAATGGGGGGGTCAGGCCCTATAGGTAGTCTCACGGTTCTCACTCCTTTCTCCCACCAGATGAATGGTTTCCATTTGTCTAACCAGGCTAACCCTAGGATCACCGCCTCAGACATTTTTGGAGCCACCAGGAAGCGAATAAATTCCCAATGTGCACCTATTTCTAGACGTAAATGTTCAGTTACTTGAGTGACAAGAGTCCCCCCCATGAGAGACCCATCGGCTTGCTCAAACCTCATGGGTTCAGCGAGCGATTTTGCTCGAATGCCCAATTTCAAGGCAAAGGGTAAACTAATACTACACCGGGTGCATCCAGAATCTATTAGCACATTTAAATTCATTTGTACTCCAGATTTAGGGATTATAAGTTTGGCAGCTAGGGAAAAAGGCGGGATTTGTCAACTCACCATTGGGTCGTTCTCCCCTTCGTCCTCACTGTCGAGAGAGGGTAGAGCTGGGGGGGATCCAGCCTTAGTCCCGGCATCCTCCTGCGCAGGCGAGGTGACTTGGACAGCTAGTTCTTGCTTGATCTGATTGGATTTCCCTCTCGGTGGTTGTTGATCAGATTTCTTTTTCGTTGCGGGTCTCAGTCTGCCCTGTTGTTGGGGGTAGGGAACTGGGCAGTTCGCTGCTCGATATCCCTGTTGTCCGCATCGGAAGCACAAGAGCGGCAACCCTATGGGTAGTTTGGGTCTTTCGGTAGGCGCAGTTGTTGGGGACCTCCAGGGTGTTGGTTGTCGTCTTAGTCGTTCTGGTTTCGGTCCCATTTCAGGAGAGGGAGGCTTCTTGTAACGAGAGAGCTTGACGTCCAACTTCACTGCTGTTTGGTACCAATCCTGCAGCTGATCGGGTATTTCGCGGTAGATGCAGGCCTGAGAGAGATGATCGTCTAATCCCTCAACAAAGTATTGAACTAGGGATTGTTCGGACCACCCCTCTGTTCGGCCTGCTAACTTGCAGAACTCCCGCACATACTCCAGGGCAGGTCTTCCGGCTTGTTTTATTTTGTGAATTTGTCTTGCTGCTTTGAGGCCTATGGATGGGTCCTCAAATCGTTCTTTCAGACCTAACAGAAGGAGGTGGGGATTTCCCAGTTCGGGGGCTTGTTCACTATATAAATTATTCAGCCATTTGGCTGCTTCTCCCTCTAGGTTGGACGCAATAACGTCGACCATGGCACCTGGGTCCGGATAGTGGTTGGCCCAGCGGTTCAAGTGAGAGCACCCTTGGTTGAGAAAGAAAATCAGCTTCTCTGGATCTCCATCGAAGGTTGCTTTGAAAGGTGGTACAACCACAGGCTGTTGCGGGAACCACTGGGGTTGTTGCGGCTGGCCCCACCCCGGTTGTTGGTCCCATGGTTGCTGGGCTCTCTGCTGTTGACGTGGTACCACTAGTTGTTGCTGATCTAGCAGTTGTTGGGCTCTATACTGTTGACGTGGTGCCCCCAGTTGCTGTTGGCCCCATCCTGCTTGCCAATCTAATGGTTGTTGGATTCTCTGCAATTGACATGGTGCCCCCAGTTGTTGTTGGCCCCATCCTGCCTGCCAATCCAACGGTTGCTGGACTCTCTGCAGTTGACGTGGTGCCCTCAGTTCCTGTTGGCCCCATCCTGCCTGCTGACCCAACGGTTGTTGGATTATCTGCGGTTGACGTGGTGCCCCCAGTTGCTGTTGGCCCCCTCCTGCCTGCTGATCCAGCGGTTGCTGGATTCTCTGCTGTTGTCCAGCGGGGGCTGGTGATGCCTCCTGCTGCTGTAGGACTCTCAATGGCTGCTGAGCAAGTGGGGGTTGTTGCTGGGCATCTCTAATCGGTAAGCTCACCGGTTGTAGCTCTTCTGGCCTCTGTTTCCCCTCAAGCTGCTGCAAAGCCTCTATTAGTTGATTTAGGCTCAGAGATAGGTGACCACTCTTCTGTGGGGGTTGCTTGATTTCACCTCGCTGTAAGGGGCCCGGACTGGGGGTCTCTCTCTCTGTGGGGCTGGAGGCCTTGGCAGGGGACCCCAGGGGCTGAAAAGCTATTTGCTCTGCAAGGGTGGGGCTGGGGGCCTCTCTCAACGGAAGCTGCTCTTCGCTCTGCACTTCTAACTCTTCAAATTTCTCTGCCAGGTAGTCTAATGAACTACTGCGAACTGCAGGTGGGCATCTCCACTCACCCGAGTCTTCGGTGACAGATGGCCGGGCAGTTCTCCACTGGGTCTCCACTGCTGGCAGGGCTGTGTGGAAACCTGCAGAGCCTTCGCTCGGCTTTTCCCAGCCTGACCAGATTAGTTCTCCGGACAGCTTTGGCCTTGCTCCCAGTTGGAGAGTTTGCAAGGATTTCTTTTCCTCCGGCTGATTAGCTGTCGCTCCCTTCAGTGGGGAAGCTGCTGCTGCTGTCGCTCCCCCTCCTGGGGAGGTTGCGGCTGGAGGGGTGCTGGCCTCAGGCCTTTCCTCTCCTTCCATGGTGAGATCTTCCCCTTATCTTTTTTTTTTTTTTTTTTTTATATTTAAACTTTTTATTTATAAAACAATTAAAAAAAACAAACAGACATTGGATTTGACGTGACATTCCAGTATATACATTCTTATCAGATTATATCATATTTAACAATCAATTCATTATCTCTACATATACATTAAATTTTATATACATTATCTATTCTAAAATAACATACATTTCTATCTTATCATTCGTCTTTAATCCCAGCCGTCCTTTTCAAATTCCTCCAGCAGTAAAATTTATCCCA